>NC_133324.1:59661434-59862196 GCF_042186555.1 Aquarana catesbeiana | reverse complement strand
TTTACCTTAAAAGGGGTTGAAAAGGTAAACGTTTTTTCACCTTAATGTATTCTAGGCATTAAGGTGAAACATCTGACAATACTGCCCCCCCCCCCCCCCCCACCCGTTTTACTTACCTGACCCCTCGAAAGTCCCACGCTCGCCCCAGACATGCTCTTCGCCCGCTCAGCCTGGCCGTTGATTGGTTACAGTGGTTGAATTAGAAGCAGCGCAGCCATTGGCTTGCGCTGCTGTCAAACACATCCAATGACGCGGCACGCCGGGGGGCGAGGCCGAGTGATACAGTGAGCGGCTATGGCCACCGGCTGTATCACGGGAGCGCGTCCACAAGCACTCAACACTATGCGAGGGAGCTCACATGAAGGTGTTGAGTCCTTGTGGGGGGGAGCCGAGACGGCTGCCGAGGGACCCCAGAAGACCAGGTTTGGGGCCACTCTGTGCAAAACGAGCTGCACGGTGGAGGCAAGTACACCATGTTTGTTATAAAAAAAAAAAAAAAAAAATTAACTTTAGTGATCCTTTAATGCATTCTCTGCATAAGGAAAATAGTAATAGTCATAATAGTATAGCCCGCTCCCCCTCCATACTTACCTCACTCGATCCAGCGATGTGTCTGTCTGCTTTGCTGAAGTAGCAGGATCCATTTGCTCCTCCTGCTGTCAATCAAATCGTGTGAAGAGGGGGCAGGGCCAAGACATCATCTATGGATGCACACAGCCTGGATCGGGAACAAGACCGCATGTCGGCCTCCATTGCAAGCAACTTGCTAAGAGGCAAAGAACAGGAGGAGGAGCAAAGATTGCCAGCAGAGGACCACAGAAGAGGGGGTTTAGGGCCACTGTGCAATACAGTTACACATCACAGGTAAGTATAAGGTTAGTGTATATGTATCTGAGCCTTTACAGCCTACTTATTTATGGTATAACATGGTGCAGAATAGGACGCCCCCTTCCCAAAATATATGCCCTGTATGCTGTCAGGGAGGGCTCTGTGAATGAGTAAACAAAGTTCAATGTGCCACTGTGACAGATGGACTTTAGTTTTCAATGGAAGCAAGAGCAGCAGTTACAGCATTAATAGTCCACAGACATGTCCTCTGTCTCTCTAAGGGCTGGTTTACACTGGCAGTCGGTTCGGGGGTAGAGATGTGAAGACCCAGAAAAAAAAAAAACTGGAAAAATTCGGAAAAAAAAAAAAAAAAAAAAAGTTTGTGATAATTGTTTGGCTACACTATATTTTTAATATGCTAGTTGTGATAATTTTATGCCAAGTCATGTTATGTTCCTAAACTAACAGAATGACTTTCAATCTTAAAAAAACGACAAGAGTGCTAATGTAGCATTTTTTTTAATTTTTTTTGGGAAAAAACAACAAACAGGTTTTTTTTCCCCCCGAGCTTCAAAATTTCCGGAAATTTTACATCTCTACTCGGGGGACACTAAATTCACATGGCCGAGCCACGTTATTACCACCAGGCAACCACCCCACTTTTAGCTGAAAAGGCACTGCAAATGACCTGCAACCATGCACACAGTTGCAGTGTGGTAGTACAGCATTTAGGGCACGTGTCAAACACAAGGCCCACCATCCGATTCTGGCCTGCCAGGTCATTTCATGTGGCCCTCGCACCCAGGACTTTTTTTCAGCTAGAGGTGGCGTAGCGCACCCCTCAAACCTACACATAACATACTCTTGTTATTTATTGCCCCTTTAAGATCCTCCCACTGTTACTGCAATTTGGCCACACCCACCATTCGATGCAGGCGCTTCAAATGGCGCTTCCTTCTCTACCCCTCTCTCATCCATCACAGAGCCAGCTCTCTGAGGACAGCAGCCGCCTAGCCTACCAGCCTACTTTAACCATTACATTACCGGTTACCACTTAACCCTTGAACTTCCAGCCTGTCCCCTATGGACCAAGTTGCTCAGCCCTATATATCTCCTGTTATATATGGACGTGTGTGTTTGCGCTTACAGTTACCAATACTCTATTCGATGCAGGTCGGCAGGTGAGGAGGGGGTGTTGTTCCTGCACCTATTCTCTGAGAAAAAATAAAAACCGCTGGATAAAATTTATACAGTTTTACAGATACACACAGCCCTTTGAGGGCAACCATAATGCTGATGCAGTTAGCAATTAAATGGAGTTTGACACCCCTGATTTAGGGGGCCAATACAGGCATCAAGGAGACGATAGGTCGTGTAAAATGCCTCCAAAGTGATCCGAGCGTGGATCTCTTTTCAGAGTAGTAGCAGATCTTGCTGCTACTGTAAAACAAGCCAATACTGAAAGCTCATATCTTGTACAGGTGAAAAATCTGCAGGAGCCCAGCATTGCACTTGCAATCCACTGATCATGGTTGTAGTGCTTTGTAGGCCCACATGCAAAAAAAAAAAAAAAAAAATTCTAAACATACATTTTTTTTTCCTACAAATATGTGCATTTTTAATTTTTTTTTTTTGCAAAAGGGTTAATACCTCCTTTATTGCAACTCCGTATTATTCCTCATGCATACTAGGTGCTTGTCCGGTTCTTTTAAACACCTTTAATTCTAGCAGTAGAAAAGCCATGTTTAAGCGGTTGGATGTTTATTTAATAGGCCAGGATATTTCTTCTGTACAAAGAACATGGAAATGCAATAGCTTTAGTAAATAAAAACTACTAAATACTTTCTAATCAGCTGTATATAGGAGTCTTGTGACTTCTATCAGTGTCTGTTTGAAGCTTGTAGGAGAAGTTTTCATTCTCCCCTGATCCTGTCTGGACAGTGCTGATTGGCCCTGTGCTGGTCACACGCACTCTCCCAAGAAGAAAGAAAAATACAAAACCACACAACACTCTAGCACTACACACCAAACTGAGCATGTGCAGCCTGACTGCTAATGCTCTGTTCTATCGGGAGATAGGTTGGAGTCAGTTAAAAAAAAAAGAGGAGGAGGATGAGACCGGATCACACAGCTTTTCTACACAATGCATAGGATTAACCCCTTAGGTTCCACAGGGAGTAAAACAAGCATGCTTTACTGCATATACAGACTGATTGTACTGTTGTGGGTTTAGTAACACTAATACTCATAGTTTGGGATTGAGATGAGCAAAAGGCTCATACAGGTGTCAAATGTCCACAGAGGTTTGGTTATATAATATACATACTTAGACTTACAGATATCGAATGCTAGGTCTACTTTAAGGGCCAGTTCACACCACATGCAGTCCAGTGTGTTTTATTTATTTATTTATTTTTTTACGCATCAAAAATGCACGGAAAGTAGGTTATATAGTCTCCAATGGCATAGTTCGCACAAATGTAATCAGTTGCATGGCGATACCAGTTCCAGAAAAAAAAAAAAGTGAAAAAAAAACATTCTGCCTTTTTCCTGCACTGGAACGCAGTATAAAAAAAAAAAAAAAAAAAAACCTTCATAAAACGCACTGGAAAGCATCAAAAACGCACCAGGCCCCGGTACAATGGGGAAAAAAAAAAAAAAAAAAAAAAAGCCTCTGGAATGCATCCGGAAACACATCAAAAACACACCAGAACACATCAAAAACGGGTATGCAGAAATGCATCCGGAAACACACCTGGAGTATGTTTTTGTGGTGTGAACCAGCCCCAAAGCAGACTTTCCATGAGAAAAAGACATTCAAGCTGTATAAATCGCCTTTGCCGGTGCGCCTCTGTAAATGTGTAAAAACAATAACTATGACGTGGTTGCTGGTTTACAGAGCTCAGCTCACTCTGTCCTGTGATTAACCTTGGCTTTAATGCACTGCATACAGATGTCCTCCTACAATCTTCTCTGCATGCTGAACAGGTGTCATCTCCCCCATTCTCTGTACGATTGCCGCGAGTCTCACCAGACTTCATGGAGAGCTTCAAAATGTGAACCCAGAAGTCATTTATGTCCCTGCCCAGAGGCTACAAGCATGCGACAGCCCCAGAGGGTGGTATCCATCTCATGGATGAGAGGGTGGTATCCATCTCATGGATGAGAGGGTGGTATCCATCTCATGGATGAGAGGGTGGTATCCATCTCATGGATGAGAGGGTGGTATCCATCTCATGGATGAGAGGGTGGTATCCATCTTATGGATGAGAGGGTGGTATCCATCTCATGGATGAGAGGGTGGTATCCATCTCATGGATGAGAGGGTGGTATCCATCTCATGGATGAGAGGGTGGTATCCATCTCATGGATGAGAGGGTGGTATCCATCTCATGGATGAGAGGGTGGTATCCATCTCATGGATGAGAGGGTGGTATCCATCTCATGGATGAGAGGGTGGTATCCATCTCATGGATGAGAGGGTGGTATCCATCTCATGGATGAGAGGGTGGTATCCATCTCATGGATGAGAGGGTGGTATCCATCTCATGGATGAGAGGGTGGTATCCATCTCATGGATGAGAGGGTGGTATCCATCTCATGGATGAGAGGGTGGTATCCATCTCATGGATGAGAGGGTGGTATCCATCTCATGGATGAGAGGGTGGTATCCATCTCATGGATGAGAGGGTGGTATCCATCTCATGGATGAGAGGGTGGTATCCATCTCATGGATGAGAGGGTGGTATCCATCTCATGGATGAGAGGGTGGTATCCATCTCATGGATGAGAGGGTGGTATCCATCTCATGGAAATATCTCTACATACAGTGGATATAAAAAGTACACACCCCTGTTAAAATGTCAGGTTTTTGTGATGTAAAAAAATGACAAAGAAATCATTTCAGAACTTTTTCCACCTTTAACCACTTCAGCCCCGGAAGATTTTACCCCCTTCCTGACCAGAGCGTTTCTTGCGATTCGGCACTTTAACTGACAATTGCGCGGTCGTGCGACGTGGCTCCCAAACAAAATTGACGTCCTTTTTTTCCCACAAATAGAGCTTTCTTTTGGTGGTATTTGATCACCTCTGCGATTTTTATTTTTTGCGCTATAAACAAAATAAGAGCGACCATTTTGAAAAAAACGCATTATTTTTTACATTTTGCTATAATAAATATCCCCAAAAATATATAAAAAAACATTTTTTTTCCTCAGTTTAGGCCGATCGTATTCTTCTACATATTTTTGGTAAAAAAAAAAAAAAAAAAAAATCGCAATAAGCGTTTAATAATTGGTTTGCGCAAACGTTATAGCGTTTACTAAATAGGGGATAGTTTTATGGCATTTTTATTAATAATTTTTTTTTTTTTTTTTACTAGTAATGGCGGCGATCAGCGATTTTTATTGTGACTGCGACGTTATGGCGGACATGGACATTTTTGACACATTTTTGGGACCACTGTCATTTATACAGCGATCAGTGCAATTAAAAATGCACCGATTACTGTGTAAATGGCACTGGCAGTGAAGGGGTTAACCACTAGGGGGCGGGGAGGGGTTAAGTGTGTCCTAGGGAGTGATTACTAACTGTAGGGGGATGGGCTGTGTGTGTGACGTCACTGATCTCTGCTCCGATGACAGGGAGCAGAGATCGAGTGACACTTGTCACTAGGCAGAACAGTTCATCCGATTCGTGAGGCGATCGTGGGTATCCCCGCAGCGATCGAGTCCGCGGGACCCACGACCCGACTCACGGAGCTCCCAGCCGGCGCACGCGCCGCCGCGCACGCAATGGCACGGCGGGGAATTCAAATGGACGTACAGGTACGCCCATTTGCCCAGCCGTGCCATTCTGCCGACATACATCGGCGTGCACCGGTCGGGAACCGGTTAAATGTGACCTATAAACTGTACAACTCAGTTGAAAAACCAAACCAAAATCTTTTAGGTGGAGGGAAGTAAAAATAAAAAAATAAAATATGGTTGCATAAGTGTGTACACCCTTAAACTAATACTTTGTTGAAGCCCCTTTTGATGTTATTACAGCACTCAGTCTTTTTGGGTATGAGTCTATCAGCATGGCACATCTTGACTTGGCAATATCTGCCCATTCTTTGCAAAAACACTCCAAATCTGTCTGATTGCGTGGGCATCTCCTGTATACAGACCTCTTCAGATCACTTCACAGATTTTCAATCGGATTAGGTCCAGGTCTGGCTGGTCCATTCCAAAACTTGAATCTTCTTCTGGTGAAGCCATTCCTTTGTTGATTTGGATGTATGCTTTGGGTCGTTGTCGTGCTGAAAGATGAAGTTCCTCTTCATGTTCATCTTTCTAGCAGAAGCCTGAAGGTTTTGTGCCAATACTGACTGATATTTGGAACTGTTCATAACTCCCTCTACCTTGATTATGGCCCCTGTTCCAGCTGAAGAAAAACAGCACCAAAGCATGATTCTGCCTCCACCATGCTTCGCGGTGGGTATGGTGTTCTTTTGGTGATGTGCAGTGTTGTTTTTGCCCCAAACATATCTTTTGGCATTATGATCAAAAAGTTCAATCTTGGTTTAATCAGACCAGAACACATTTTCCCACATGCTTTTGGGAGACTTCAGATGTGTTTTGCAAAATTTAGCCAGGCTTGGGTGCTTTTCTTCATATGAAAAGCCTTCTTGCCACTCTACCCCATAGCCCAGACATATGAAGAATACGGGAGATTATTGTCACATGTACCACACAGCCAGTACTTGCCAGATATTTCTGCAGCTCCTTCAATGTTGCTGTAAGGCCTCTTGGCAGACTGACTAGTTTTCTTCTTGTCTTTTCATCAATTCTGGGAGGGACGTCCAGTTTTTGGTAAAGTCACAGCCATATTTTCTCCACTTGATGACTGTCTTCACTGTGTTCCATGGTATATCTAATGCCTTGGAAATTCTTTTGCACCCTTCTCCCGACTGATACCCTATAACAATGAGATCCCTCTGATGCTTTGGAAGCTCTCTGCGGATCATGGCTTTTGCTGTAGGATGCGACTAAGAAAATGTCAGGAAAGACCTACAAGAACAGCTGAACTTTATTTGGGGTTAATCAAAGACACTTTAAAATGTCAGGTGTGTACTGACTCCTATTTAACATGAGTTTGACTGTGATTGCTTAATTCTGAACACAGCTACATCCCTAGTTATAAGAGGGTGTGCACACTTATGCAACCACATTTTCGGTTTTTATTTTTGCTTCCCAACCCCTAAAGATTTCAGTTTGTTTTTCAATTGAGTTATACAGTTTATAGGTCACATAGAAAGGTGGAATAAGTTCTGAAATTAGTCTATTTTTTTTACATCACAAAAACCCTGACATTTTAGATCTATACACACACACACACACACACTATTTTTTCCCCACACACAAAATCTCACAAAAGTGAGTACACCACTTGCATTTTTTTTAAATATTATATATTTTCATGTGACAACACTGAAGAAATTACACTTTGATATAAAGTAGTGAGTGTACAGCTTGTATAACAGTGTAAATTTGCTGTCCCCTCAAAATAACAGTCATTATTGTTTAAACCACTGGCAACAAAAGTGAGTACACCCCTAAGTGAAAATCTCCTAATTGGGCCCAAAGTGTCAACATTTTGTGTGGCCACCATTATTTTCCAGCACTGTCTTAACCCTCTTGGGCATGGAGTTCACCAGAGCTTCACAGGTTGTCACTGGAGTCCTCTTCCAATTCTCCATGACCACATCACAGAGCTGGTGGATATTAGAGACCTTGCGCTCCTCCACCCTCCATTTAAGGATGCCCCACAGATGCTCAATAGGGTTTAGGTCTGGAGACATGCTTGGCTAGTCCACCACCTTTACCCTCAGCTTCTTTATCAAGGCAGTGGTTGTCTTGGAGGTATGTTTGGGGTTGTTATGTTGCAATACTGCCCTGTGGCCCAGTCTCCGAAGGGAGGGGGATCATGCTCTGCTTCAGTACATGTTGGCATTCATGGTTCCTCAATGATCTGTAGCTCCCCAGTGCCGGCAGCACTCATGCAGCCCCAGACCATGACACTCCCACCACCATGCCTGACTGTAGGCAAGACACACTTGTCTTTGTACTCCTCACCTGGTTACCACCACACACGCTTGACACCATCTGAACCAAATAAGTTTATCTTGGTCTCATCAGACCACAGGACATGGTTCCAGTAATCCATGTCCTTAGTCTGCTTGACTTCAGCAAACTGTTTGCGGACTTTCTTGTGCATCAAATTTAGAAAAGGACGTCAGCCATGCAGACCAATTTGATGCAGTGTGCGGTGTATGGTCTGAGCACTGACAGGCTGACCCCCCACCCCTTCAACCTCTGCAGCAATGTTGGCAGCACTCATACGTCTATTTCCCAAAGACAACCCCTGGATATGACGCTGAGCACGTGCACTCAACTTCTTTGGTCGATCATGGCGAGGCCTGTTCTGAGTGGAACCTGTCCTGTTAAACCTCTGTATGGTCTTGCCCACCGTGTGGCAGCTCAGTTTCAGGGTCTTGGCAATCTTCTTATAGCCTAGGCCATCTTTATGTAGAGCAACAATTCTTTTTTTCAGATCCTCAGAGAGTTCTTTGCCATGAGATGCCATCTTGAACTTCCAGCGACCAGTATGAGAGAGTGAGAGCGATAACACCAAATTTAACACACCTGCTCCCCATTCACACCTGAGACCTTTTAACACTAACGAGTCATATGACACCGGAGAGGGAAAATGGCTAATTGAGCCCAATTTAGACATTGTCACTTAGGGGTGTACTCACTTTTGTTGCCAGCAGTTTAGACATTAATGGCTGTGTGTTGAGTTATTTTGAGGGGACAGCAAATTTACACTGTTATACAAGCTGTACAATCACTACTTTACATTGTAGCAAAGTGTCATTTCTTCAGTGTTGTCACATGAAAAGATAATAAATATTTATAAAAAATGTGAGGGGTGTATGTGAGATACTGCATATATAGATATTATATATCTGCATGATTAATCATAAAAAAAAAAAAAAAAAAAAAAAAAAAAAAAAAAAAAATAGTGATCTCGATTCAAGCCCCCTCACAATCTTAATCTGGCATTTCCACTATTCAAGTACCGTCCTATGCTCACAGCTTTCAAAAAAAAAAAAAAAAAAAAAAAAAAAAAAAAAAGGGGGAAACTGGCAAAGTTTATCACAACATTGCTGAGAAATAAAAAGAAACATTGTAACATTTGTTTTTTTTCGATCAGGGGTAGGCAACCTTTTGAGCACAGTGTGCCAAAAAATGTTTTTGAAGAAATTGAGTGTGACGATTTTTAAACAAAATAAAAGTTCAACTTCACACTCTCAATCACGAAAATAATTTTCTAAAGTAAATGTTTTAAACTACTAGAGTAATAGTGACAAATTTACATCGGCAATCTCACGCCTCAGATGAGCCCACTGAAACCCGTTCTTATATCTCCCACCACTGTACTTCCTGTTCATCTGTCCCACCACTGTGACCCCCCCCCCCCCCCCCTCATCTAAATATAATATTCCCGCGCTACCTAACCTGAGAAAAAAAACAGATTCTTAGTTGCAGCAAGCACCGGACTGGTCAAACGCTAGCCAAATAAAATAGTAATATAATATCAATAGATGGTGTTGCGCTCTAAGTGATAAACAAATATATAGTGACTACTGTAAAGTGCAAAAAATATTCAGAATAAACTTCAAAAAATATTAATAAAAATATACGTCAACAAAGCACAATGTAAACAATATACAGTCTAATGTGAAAAGTACTTAGAATATGGGTGATAACTTCCAATGTGCAATGATAGTGCAAGAGGAATGCATCTGAAACAGTGCTGTCCCAAACAGAACTAAGTGCTGGTCCCAAAACTTAAATCTTCACATAATTGCTGGTGAATAAAGTGCAGGAAGCAGAGTGCTGATTTCTCTGATGAAGTCACGTGATTGTGACGATACGCGTCAGAATACACGAGCACCGGTAGGTTAGTGACACCAGGCCGCAAGCTCGCCGCTCGTTTTTATTCTATTCATTTTTACCTGCTTTTTTGCAAGTATAACATCTTGGCTGTTATTTAAATAAACATCTAGCGTCACATACTTCACCATTGGTATCCCCCGTTTTTTCATTCTATTGCTGGAACCGAGCCACAGCTCCCTGGATCCATTCAGACACAGAGCCTCGACCTGACCCACCCCCTTTCTCTCCTCATTGGCCGACTGACTGATTGATAGCAGCGGGAGCCAATGGCGCCAGCCGAGTGTCGTGTGCAATATCGCTGGATCTAGAGGCACCTCGGGTAAGTATTAGGGGGGCTGATGCACACAGAAGGCTTTTTATCTTAACGCATAGATTGCCTTCTGTCTTTACAATCACTTTGATTGAACAAGCCAAGGTTAGAAGCCGTGGTTACTATGCACAGTTGCACAAGATTCTGAGTGCTCCTGTTTTAGTAAATCTCCCCCTTGTTGTCACAGGGGACTGTATGGATGACCGTATCAAAGAACCTAAAAAGCATCAATACTAATGCACTGGGAAATGTTTAGTTCCGCTCCAGGCTCACATCCCCCATCACTCCATTGGCTCTGGGTGCAGGGTCCCAGTGGTCACTAGCTTCTCCGCAAGTTCCACTAGTAACCACTTCCATTACAGGCCTTTTCTGGCACTTTTTGCTTACATGCAACAAATCTATTTTTTTTGCTAAAAAAATTAGTTAAAACACCCAAGGGGGACCTTGTAAAAGCAGTCCAGAGGCTAGTTGGCTGCTAATATTGCTTTCACAAGAGAGCAGACTACCAGCTCTAAAAAAATGGTACCGGGATGACGCAGGCATACGCCGATGGTCAGCGAGTGCTTAAAGAGACCCTTCCGATAAAAATTATAAAAAGGTATTTAAACCCCTCTTATTTATGTTATTTACCTGTAAAATCCTCCCTTGTAAAGACATCTAAAAGCTCTGAGACTGCTGCTGGGCACCACCATCTTGGATGTGATGTCAGCAGTCTCAACTCAGAGCTGTCACCCAAGTGATGTTCTATATACTATGCCCTTAAGGTTTACATGTACACGGGACGTTTTTACAACCTCTCCTGAACAATTTAACTTGACAGATAGTAACCCACGTTTAAAACGTTTGTTTTGCATTTACATTTAGCAGCTTTTTTTCCCAAATAACCAAACATGAAAAAACGCCTGTTAACTAAACGCGAGTTACCGTGTTTGGCGCTTGAAATGCCTCTAAACTCAGCTTCTGAACCCATTTTTTTGCGTTCCAAAAAAAGCCTCTAAACTCAACTGCCTCTAAACGACTGAAAATGACCCATGTGTACATGGACTGATAAGATAACAGAGGAGAGTTCAGGGGCAGCTGAAAAAAAACAAAAAACGCCCAACTGCTCCTAAATGTCTGTTTTCCAGCAGCAGTGTACATGAGGCCAGACTCCTCCTCCAACTGCTACATAAAAGGTTATGTACAGAGGTAAAAGAAAGGGGCAGAAGAGCTGTGCCAGCACAGACAGTAATTAGATACTGCCAAAGGAGGAAACTACTATGACATGCAAGAAGTATGGGATGGGGGGGGGGGGGTTTAAGAGAATTGACTCTTACTAGTAGTCAGATTTGCTACCAAGTTCAAAGGCTTAAAACAAGTGAACAAATATCTAATATCTGTACTTTTGCCTGCAATGTTATAAGTTAGGGGTGGGATTTCTAAGAACCGAAGATAGTTATAGCCAGCGAGAAGATTTAAAGGGCAAGTTCACCTTTACAGAAAATCTGTAAAGGTAAACTTACTGGACCCCACCCCCCACCTGGGTCCCGCTTTACCTGAGGCTGGCGATCACCTGCTAGGAAATATCAGGTCACCGCTTGAACCGGTCCGGGGATTTGATATCCTCACGGATTAATCTCCTAAACGTACGTATAGGAGGCATGCTAATTGGTCAGCGCTGAACCAATCAGAACCCACCTAGCCCGGCCTGTCAGCGGAGGAGAATAAGAGAAAGCCAGGACGGTGAAACAGTGACCCAATGTCTCCTAAAATGCGATAGCCGGCCTCAGGTACAGCGGGACCGGGGAGGGGGGCCCAGTGTAAGTTAACCTTACTAGTTTTCTGTGACGGTGAACTTACACTTTACTCCTTCAGGGCATCCCAGGTTCTGACTGATGGCTGTAAGGAAGCACCTTCTGTTCCTACTACCGATATCTGAATCAGGTCAATAGGGATGAGTTCTGCATTGCAGCCTTCAGCATCAGTTATTGCATCAAGTTGTTGGGTAAATTACATTAAAGGATAAGTTCACCTTTGGAACATGTTACTGTACATGTTTTACCACTTGCAGACCGCCCCACGTGTATATATACACGCCTCTCCAGCATGGAATCACATACCTGTATGTGATTTTGCCCTTATGGGTCTGGGGCGTGCACGCGCGCCGCTGTCAACCCGATGTCCTCCGGAACCCGGCGATTGTTCCCAAGAGGGGCAGAACGGCTGTAAACCAGGCATATAGCCATTCTGTTAGTAGGGAAGATGGAGATCTTGTGCTTCTGCCTAGCAGGAACATGGATCTCTGTCTTCCCACAGCGCAACCATCCCACGCCCCTGATGTTAACCCATTCCCTGCCAGCATCATTGGTACAGTGACAGTGCTTTTTTTTTTGCACTGTATTGGTGTCGCTGGTCCCCCAAAAAAGTTTCACTTAGTGTCCAATTTGTTCGCCGCAAAGTCGCAGTCCCGTGAAATTGATGTAGAAAATTGTAGATATGTAGAATGTAGATTTTTTTTTTCCATTTTTTATTGGGTGTGTTTTATATCAGAAATAAATAAATATTGTTTTTCTTTTCAAAACTCGCCTTTTTTTTTGTCTTTAGCACAAAAAACCGCAGTGGTGATTTTGATCACCAAAAGAAAGCTCTATTTGTGGGAAAAAAAGGTCATCAATTTTATCAGGGTACAGTTTCACATGACTGCAATAGTCAATTAAAGTAATGCAGTTCGGTATCGCAAAAAATGGCCTGGTCACGAAGGGGGGGGGGGGGGGTAAACCTTCCACAGCTGAAGTGCTTAACCTGGTTTTAGGGTGGAACATATAACATGTTCCTACATTTACAACCCGCCCAGCTATGACAGCAGGCGGTGGATCTTCTCCCCGCACCCACTGTCACAATTTGAACACAGCATGACCGTGCAGGGCTCCACCCACACAGCCGAACCATTCAGAGTTTCCTGCGAATGGATAGACTACACATTCCATCAGCCATGGCAGCTGACAGCTTGTAGTTCTCAATGAACTAAGAAGGTGCTGGTAAACACTCTGGTAGTTCATTAATTCTTCTTGCTCTCAAGTTACTGGCTGCCCATACGAGGTAAGGGCAGACAGCTATCCTGAGAGTCGGCAGGAGCCTGAGATTTAACTGATGGCAGGTGTAATGCTCTGCAGGCTCCTTAGAAAAAAAATATATATATAAATAAAATAAATGTTATTTTCTACCTGCAAAAAAAAAGTTACAAAAAGTGAAATTTGCTTTAAAATACACCCGTGACACCGGACGCTGACACCAGTCTTGAAGTGATATTAAAGTCAATTTAACCACTTGCCGCCCTCCATATAGCAATATGACATCGGCAAAGTGGTTGCGATATCCTGACTGGACATCATATGAAGTCGCCAGTATATCAAGCCGCTGAGCGCCTCCGAGGGGGGCGCGCATTGCAGCGATCGTTGTTGCGGCGTGTCAGTCTGACACACCGCAACTCTGATCTAGGTAAAAAGAGTCTCTGCGTGACTCTTTACCATGTGATCAGCTGTGTCCAATCACTGCTGGTCACGATGTGCTGTGCTGATTGTTTATCAGTGCAGCCCCCCCTCGGATGGGAGTTTAGGTGCGGTAGATAACTTGATCTATCCGCAGCTAAAAGCTGAATTCTATCCGCCCGTGTGAAAGAGGACTTGGATTGCAGACTAGGTACCTACTGGCATGCCTGCTCCTAATACCTTGACAATTTGTTACTGCAGGGTACCACAGGAGCGCAGGGAGGGGGACGGGGGGGAGGGGGTCCAGTGGTGGGCACCCTGTAGTGCACTGAGATGTGCCGAGGACTTTCCTTAAGTTCGCCATATTCCAAATAAAAAGCTTGCTGATCTCTAGTTTCTCTATGCAAGGCAGGCAGATCATGGCTGATGGAAGGGGCCAACAGAGTGCTGTACATAACTGAATACATCACCTTGCCTCAGTACTCCTCCCAACATCTCAGTCCTGATGCAGGCAGTGGGCTGGCTCTTGGGAGGAGTTATGCAAATACCAATGTCATTCTGGAGAAGTGGGCGATCCCAGGCAGATTTAGTTTGCATACAGACCACCCTAGGTAACACCCACACATGATGCTGAGCCTGCATGATGGAAAGAACCGAGATCCACTGAATGAAATGGGTGGGCTTTGGACAATCAGGCTAGACGCTAAACGTCCTCAAGCCAGGAAACGAGGTGGCTCTGAATTTCTGCAGCTTCAAACACACATTGTGAGAAGCTTACAGTGTGCAGCAAAATCAGAGCAAGCAATTTCAGTTCAGGAAAGGAGACTGTACAACTTTGCCAGACTGAATGGAAGCCCGGACGTCAGCTAGAACTGCATTTGGAGTTGCCAATCTTTCAACAATGGAGTCTGCAGAGTCATCAGCTCCTCCCCTCCATCTATGGAATCCTGATTCTAGTCATTGCTTTCCCCTCCTCCTAATGAAAATGCCAGCTGCCTGGCTGCAAAGGTGGTTTCAAGAGTCGTTGATTTGGAATAAGTTTAAAAAATGTGCAGAGCGAGAGTCACAAATATACCTGCTGAATATCTGCTTTAGGTAATTGACCCTGCCATGCCCTCAACCTAAAAAAAAACACCTTCCCCCACCCCCTGATGTATACTTACCTGCATGACATACTTCACATCATGCGGCTGCAGCATCTTTTCACTGATGGACCTGCACAGCCGACCCCTAACTTGTATGGGGCTGGAAGCTGAGCGTCTCTACAGAAGATCATTGGGGTCAGCGGCATAGGGGGCTACTTTAGCTCAGGGGGACTAAGACCCCTTTCACACTCGTTTAAGTGTTGCTTTTTTTGGGCCGCTAGTGGGGCGCTTTTAACCCCCCCCCCCCCGCTAGCGGCCGAAGGAAGGGCTTCCGAAGCATTGCAGTGGGCAGGAGGGGTGTATACTTTTTTTTCCCCTGTCCTGCAAGCGCACCGCTCCAGTGTGAAAGCACTCAGGCTCTCGTTCGGGCAGCGTGGGGAGGCAGTTTTCAGGTGCTTTACAGGCGAAATTTTTAGCGCAAAAATGCCTGAAAACTGCCTCAGTGTGAAAGGGGTCTAAGGAAAGTGAAAGGCCCTTCTCTTAAAGTGAACCCAGCATGAGATTTTCATACATCCAGTAATGTGTCGGTGTAACACCTCCAGGAACGTATATAATCCTCCTTTGTAGATTGTTAGCTCTAACGAGCAGGGCCCTCTGATCCCTCCTGTATTGTAAGTGTACTGTCTGCCCTCATGTTGGAAAGTGTTGCGCAAACTGTTGGCGCTATATAAATCCTGTATAATAATAATAATAATTACAGTCTCCCCGGCAAAGACTTTTAACTGCATTTTTCTCCAGAAGGACAGAGCCATCTTTGTTCCATCATCATTTAGGGTCACCACCTATTACAGGATGGAGATCTCAGCTCAGAGATGACACAATCATGCGATTCCTGGTGCCTGTGCAGTTCTTGGGAAGGGGGACAGAAGAAATGCTTTCTTCCTGCAGCAGACTGACATCTCAGCCTAGGCATAGTTATAATGTTACATTCTCATCCCTGGTGAAGAAGGTGACTGAGGAAATGCTTCCTCCTGTGACTGAGGACATCATCTCAGCCTAGGTAGTTATAATTTTGCAGTCTGATCAATGGGAGAGAAAGAAGACCTAAAGCCCACATGCACAGTCAGAAAATCTCAAGATAAACTTCATCCGATGAACGATCTGACGATTTTCTGATCGTTAGTGTGATTCTTTTGACAGCCGATTATCAATTTTCGGCAGACAAAAGCTGGATGTGCAGGCTTGAAAATTTTTGTCTGATGTGACCACGGCGTCCAATTTTCTGACAAAAAAAAAAAAAATCTGAAGAGCAAGACTAGGCATGTTCAGAAATGAAAGAACACGTACAAAACAATTCAACAAATTACGTCACTTCGGACGCTGAATTCTGTCGTCAGAAAATTTTCTGATGGCGAGTACCCTCTTCACTTTCGATTTGGAGACTAGCATCAAACAAAAAACTGAGGAAAATTCCTCCAGTAATCTGACCGTGTGTTAGAGTGGCACGATTCTGGCCAAAATGAGAATCACGATTTTTTTTGCTTAGAATAAAAAGATCACAATTCTCGCGACTTAAAATCTTTCAAAAATATACAAAAAAAGGGCTAACTTTACTGGTAATTTTTTTAAATTTTTTTAATTAATTACAGCAGAGTACCGCCATTTTTTTTTTTTTTAAGTCAGCAGCTACAAATACTGCACCTGCTGACTTTTAAAATATGGAACACTTACCTGTCCAGGGTCATCGCCGGCCATCCTCGGTAAGGGAAACAGGAAGTGAGGCCTTGCAGCTTCACTTCCTGGTTCCCTGCTGCGCTATCCCACTGGTCCCTGCTGTCCCCTGGGACCCGTGTGTCTCCCAGAATACAGCGGAGGGAGAAGGTGTCGGAAGTGGCATAAATACACACGGGTGGCACCGGTATCTATACCCAGAAGTGGGAGCAAAATACCTATTAGATAGGCATCTGCTTCCCCCCTCCCCCCCGAAAGGTGCCAAATGTGACACGGGGGGGGGGGGGGGGGGGGAGACAAGGTGGAAGTTCCATTTTTGGGTGGAACTCTGCTTTAAAGTATTTTTTACCCAAAAAATTGCATTTGAAAGACCGCTGCGCAAATATAGTGTGGCATAAAATATTGCAACAGCCACCATTTTATTCTCTAGGTAGGGTCTCTACAAAAAAAAAAAAATATATATATTTTAAACTTGAAACCAACAAATGTCAGAAAAAGGTTTAGTCTTTAAGTGGTTAAACTTTCATTTACACACAAAGTCTATTCCATTGACATATTGTTACAATGTTTATACTTAAGTTCCACTGCTAAAGAATGTTGTGATTCTTGGCAGACTGCCCGTTTTTTTTTCTCTTCCTTCCTTTTGACTGCTGTTGGCTTCAGAAGAGCAGAGAGAGTTCTTTGCATAGACAGAATCAAACACATTTGTCAAGATCCCAATGGGGGGAAAAAAATAAAAAAAAATGGTGGTAACGATTCTTGACAATCAATCGTGCAGCCCATGTGTACAAGGCTTAAGAGCACTTTCACACTGGCAGTGTTGGCGGTAAAGTGCCGCTAGTTTTAGCTGGGGAAATGCGCCCGTGAAGCACTGCTGTCGAAGTGCTTTGGTAATACTGCCCATTCATTTCAACGGGTAGGGGGCGGTGTATACAGCGTTCCAAAGATGCTGCTTGCAGGACTTTTTCTAACGTCACCGCTCCAGTGTGAAAGCCCTCGGGGTGGCAGTTTACAGGCACTTTTTTTTTTTTTAATAGCCCTTTAGCGCCTGGATAAACGCTTCAGTGTAAAAGGTGTCTAAAGAAAAGGCTTCCTACGGCCTGCAGCAGACTGATGGCATCATCTCAGCCTAGGCAGAGTTACAATATTGCTGTCTGACCAATGGAGGAGAGGAGACTGAGGATCTGCTTCCTTCTGCATGCAGCAGACTGGATGACCTCCTCTCAGCCTAGGCAGTGTTACAAATTTGCATTCTCAACCATGGAGGGAGAAGAGACTGGGGAAATTCCGCCTCCTGACTGCAGCAGAACCACATCATCCTAGGCTCAGTCACATGACTAGATTTGGGAGGGGGGGGGGGGGTTCTGTCGACATGGGCTGTCTGACCAGGATTCCTGCAGATGACAATAGGGGGGAGCCCACTCTGCTGGAAATAAACATCCATGGCAATAAGGAACAGCAATCATCCCCAATTACGTGCAGATAACCTGACAGATTATAGAAAAGGCCTGACAAAAAGAAGGACTGTCTGAGCTGCCCTCAATGAGCCAATCAGCTTCTCCCATTCCTGTTGCTAGGGCAGGTCAGCAGCCAGAGCTCAGGACCGTGGCCTGCAGCTGCCCCTAGCAACCAATCAGGCTCTCCTTTTTCCTGTTGCTAGGGCAGGTCAGCCCAGGACAAGGGAGCAGCTGGAGTTCAGGTGGGCCGCAGACACGAGGCCCACACTTGCCCGTCTAGCAGCCAATCAAATGCTCCCTGTCATTTCCCGCCACGCCCTGAGCACGCAGAAAAAGGCATGTGAAGGGTTGCCAGGGGCAACGCTGCCGGTTCTTCAGCCAAGAGGGGCCCCCTCCTCCTCCTCACCCCCGGCTTATGCCCCCCCTCACACGGGCCCAGCGGAAGGCCGCCTCCCCTCCGCACACTCACCGGCTTGAGGAGAGAGTCAGTCAGTGACCCGGGTAGCCCCTCCGTCCCCCGACCACGGCGGCCTCTCACATCGCCCAGCTGCCAGTCAATCTCCCTCTAGCTCCGCCGAGATGTCATCACCGCACTGCCGCTCCACTGCGTCACTTCCGCCGCAGAGGGAAACGGGCGGGGACAACGCGCGCCGCGACCAATGGGAACGGAGCACGGGGGGCGGGGCGGAGGACCGAACAACCACCGAGAGCGAGCCTGGGAAAGGTGGGGAGGGTGGAGCGACTTACCTCTCTATGGTGGCAGACGTCACCGGAAGTAGGGCAGGCGCCATATTGGAGGTGGCATAGCAACCGGAGGTGGGGAGTCCAGGTGAGTGAAGGGACTGTCAGGAGGGATGATAAGTGGGTGAGGGGGGAAGAGACCACCTCCACCTCCTGCTCCACCTGGGAGTATAAATATAGCAGCTGCCAATCAGCTGCGTTCTTTAATGCCTAACTTGTTGCTATGGACAACAACTGCAGTCTTCCTAGATCATGGCTGGTGCAGTGAGGGTCACACTCATGTTTAAAAATACAATATGAAGTCCGGGTTTGGTTGGTCTCAAGAGAAGAATAATAAATATATAAAAAAAACCCCTCTGGATTAGTTCTCTCCATCCCAAAGAGTCCTTTACCTGCTTGTGTCCTGCATGTCCTGACACAGGACCTTCCCATCTGCTTTACAAACTCTCTTTTTTTTAAAAATTCCATAGGTAGCTGTGGCTTTAAAGTACAACTAAAGGCAGACTTTTTAATTTTTGAATGGCGTAAGGGAAAGTTCATAACCCTTCTCAGGTTTTCTTTGCCCTCTGTGTCCCCCATTAGGGAGATTTTCCTTCACTTCCTGTCCCATAAGCCAAAACAGGAAGTGAGAGGAAATCACTCCAAAGCGAGGGGATCCCATGGTTGTTACCAGAACTAGTGTACCTGTCCCCCCACCGCCCCCATTGGAAGATTTGCCCTCTGTTCCTGTTTTGGGGACAACCCAAAATGTGGGATTTTATTTTACTGTTGGCAGGACAGACCACAATAAAATCTCTCTCCACTCCATCCAAATCGGAAAAAAAAAAAAAATTTCGCCTTTAAGTAATACTTTAACCACTTCAATACCGGGCACTTAGACACCTTCCTGCCCAGACCAGTTTTCAGCTTTCAGCGCTGTCGCTGTTTGAATGACAATTGCGCGGTCATGCTACACTGTACTCAAACACATTTTTTATCGTTTTGTTTCCACAAATAGAGCTTTCTTTTGGTGGTATTTGATCACCTCTGAGATTTTTATTTTTTGCGCAGCAAATAAAAAAAGACTGAAAATTTTGAAAAAAAAAAAAAAAAAAAAAAGTTTTTTCTTTGTTTCTGTTAACATTTTTTGTAAATAAGTACGTTTTCTTCTTCAATGACGGGCACTGATATGGCTGCACTGATGGGCATCGATGAGGTGGCACTGATAGGCGGCACTGATAGGTGGAACTGGTATGCGGCACTGATGGGCACTCATAGGTGGCACTGATGGGCACTCATAGGTGGCACTGATGGGTACTTATGGGTGGCATGGATGGGCACTGATAGGTGGCACTGCTGGACACTGATGGGTGGCACTGATGACACTGATGGGTGGCATTGCTAGGCATCACTGATTTAATTTGTTACATGATGGTGCCAGTCAGTGCCCATTTGTGGGCACTGATTGGCACAGATTGGGCATTCATTTGCACATATGGATGGCCATGGGGTACATACCTGGCCACCCACATGTTGCCCCCTTCCCTGGTGGTCCTAGTGGCTTCCCTGGTGGTCCTGGGTGGGCATCCGAGGGGTGGGGCTGCACTGATAAACAATCAGCACAGACCCCCCCCTGTCAGGAGAGCCGCCGATCGTCTCTCCTCTACTCGTATCTGTCAGACGTGAGTGAGGAAAAGCCGATCAACGGCTTTTCCTGTTTACATCGTGATCAGCCGTGATTGGACACGGCTGATCACGTGGTAAAGAGCCTCCGACGGAGGCTCTTTACCGAGATCGGTGGAGTGGTGTGTCAGACTGACACACCGCTCCAACGATCGCCGCAATGCGCACCCCCCAAGGGCGCGCGGCGGCTGTTATCCTGAAGTACATCATATGACGCCCAGTCAGGATAATGAAACCACCGCCCGGCCGTCATTCTGCTATAGGCCGGGCGGGAAGTGGTTAATTTGATCACATGATCAGCTCAAAGGGTCCCCCCCCCGCCCCAAACTTTGTTTGCTGCTTTCTTATTGCCAGCGGGAGCAAAGTGAAATACCTGACACTCTCTGGTAATGAGGAACATGCCATTCACTCCCCCCCCCCCCCCATCCCATTCCTCAACCCTGTGAAGACCAGGACTTTTTTTTCCTCACTATTGTTGCTTACAACAGTGGTTCTCAACCTAAAGCCTCGTACAACGCAATCGGATTTTCCGACAGGAATTGTGGAATGACAGACTGTTGGAACCGTTTGTTCGCTCAATTGTTGGCGGATTTTTCTGCGGACAAATGTTGGATAGCAGGTTTTAAAATTTTCCCACGGACAAATGTTTGTTGTTGGATTTTCCGAGCTTGTGTACACAAAAAAAAAAAAAGAAAAAAAAAAAAAAAAGATCTGAATGAAGCCTGCAGCTGCACCCATCGTTCAGATATCTCCGCTGAATGCCCAGGATGTCATATGAAGTTCAGCGGTATGGAAGTGGGTAAAGTACAATTAAAAGCAGACTGTTTAATTTTTGGAGAGATTAACCACTTAACAACCGGCCCATAGCCGAATGACGGCTGCAGGGCGGTTGCTTAACTCTGGGAGGACGTCATATGACGTCCTCTCAGAATTCCCCTCTCGCGCGCCCCCTGAGGCGCGCACCCGAACACATCCGTGACCGCCGGGTCCTCAGGACCCGGCGCATCACGGATCCCGGTAAATGGCCGCTGATCGCGGCCATTTACCATGTGATCGAGCCGTCAAATGACGGCGCGATCACATGTAAACAGACCGGCGGCGTCTGATGACGCCGGTTCCTCTCCTCCCCTCCTGTGTACCGATCGGTACACTGTGGAGGAGAGGGAGATGGATGGATGGCTGCAGCGCTGTGGGCTGGTTGTGTAGTGCCCACAGCACTGCACAGAGACATCCAGCCATCCATCCATCCATGCTCAGCCATCCCCACTACTCTGCAATACTCTGCTATGCCCCACCTTACTCTGCAATACCCCAATATTACTCTGCAATACCCCCACATTACTCTGCAATACCCCCACATTACTCTGCAATACCCCCACATTACTCTGCAATACCCCCACATTGCTCTGCAATACCCCCACATTACTCTGCAATACCCCACAATACTCTGCAATACCCCACAGTACTCTGCAATACCCCGCAATACTCTGCAATACCCCGCAATACTCTGCAATACCCCGCAATACTCTGCAATACCCCGCAGTACTCTGCAATACCCCGCAATACCCTGCCATACTCTGCAATACCCCACAATACTCTGCAATACCCCACAATACTCTGCAATACCCCGCAGTACTCTGCAATACCCCGCAATACTCTGCAATACCCCACAATACTCTGCAATACCCCGCAGTACTCTGCAATACCCCGCAGTACACTGCAATACCCCGCAATACTCTGCAATACCCCGCAATACTCTGCAATACCCCGCAGTACACTGCAATACCCCGCAATACCCAGCAATACTCTGCAATACCCCGCAATACTCTGCAATACCCTGCAGTACTCTGCAATACCCCGTTGTACTCTGCAATACCCCCCATACTCTGCAATACCCCCCATACTCTGCAATACCCCCCATACTCTGCAATACCCCGCCATACTCTGCAATACCCCGCCATACTCTGCAATACCCCGCCATACTCTGCAATACCCCGCCATACCCAGCCATACCCTGCCATGCTGAGCCACGCTCGGCTGTACTCGGCCTCTGTATGTGGCCAGGCTGTGGAAGTCTCACACATGTGGTATCGCCGTACTCAGGAGGAGCAGGAGAATCTATTTTGGGGTGTCATTTTTGCTTTGTGTACATGCTATGTGTTAGAAATATTGTATAAATGGACAACTTTGTGTTAAAAAAAAAAAAAAATACGTTTTAACCACTTCCCGCCCGCCGACTGTCATACAACGTCCTTGACTTTGTGCGGGGATATCTGAATAAAGCCTGCAGCTACAGGCATCATTCAGATATCAGCTTTTTCAGCCGGCGATTCCCTACACCATAAGAACGATCATAGCGGCTGTTCCACTGCTTGATCGTTCTTACGGGAGGCGAGAGGGGATGTCCCCCCTCCCGCCGCACTCCGCTGCTTCTACCGACTCACCGCTACGATCGAAGCCAGGATCGTTTTTTTTTTTTTTTTTTTTTATTTCAGGCTTCCAAGCCTAGAGGTGAGATGTGGGGTCTTATTGACCCCATATCTCATTGTAAAGAGGACCTGTCATGCCATATTCCAATTACAAGGGATGTTTACATTCCTTGTAATAGGAATAAAAGTGGTCAAAATTTTTTTTTTTGTAAAAAAGCATCAAACAAAAATAAATAAAGTAAAATGAACAATAAAAAAAAAAAAAAAAAAATTTTAAAGCACCCCTGTCCCTTTGTGCTTGCATGCAGAAGCGAACGCATATATAAGTCCCGCCCACATATGAAAACGGTGTTCAAACCACACATGTGAGGTATCACTGCGATCGGTAGAGCGAGCGCAAAAATTTTGGCCCTAGACCTCCTCTGTAACTCAAAACATGTAACCAGTAAAAAATTTTAAAGCGTCGCCTATGGGGATTTTTGAGTAGCAAAGTTTGGCGCCATTCCACAAGCGCGTGCAATTTTGAAAGGTGACATGTTGGGTATCTATTTACTCGGCGTAACTTCATCTTTCACATTATGCAAAAACCTTGGGCTAAATTTACTGTTTTGGTTTTTGTAAAGCACAAAACAGTTTTTTTTTCCAAAAAAAAGCGTTAAAAAAATTGCTGCGCAAATACCGTGTGAGATAAAAAGTTGCAACAACCGCCATTGTATTCTCTAGGGTCTTTGCTAAAAAAAACATATATAATGTTTTGGGGTTCTATGTAATTTTCTAGCTAATAAATGATGATTTTTACATGTAGGAGAGAAATGTCAGAATTGGCCTGGGCACTCCAGAATGCCTGAAGGTGCTCCCCTGCATGTTGGGCCTCTGTATGTGGCCACGCTGTGTAAAAGTCTCACACATGTGGTATCGTCGTACTCGGGAGTAATAGCAGAATGTGTTTTGGGGTGTAATTTGTGGTATGCATATGTGGAGTGTAAGAAATAACCTGCTAATATGACAATTTTGTGAAAAAAAAAAAAAACTTGATTTGCAAAGAATTGTGGGAAAAAATGACAACTTCAAAAAACTCACCATGCATCTTTCTAAATACCTTGGAATGTCTTCTTTCCAAAAAGGGGTCATTTGGGGGGTATTTGTACTTTTCTGGCATGTTAGGGTCTCAAGAAATTAGATAGGCCGTCAGTACTTCAGGTGTGATCAATTTTCAGATATTCGCACCATAGCTTGTGGACGCTATAACTTTTACAAAGACCAAATAATATCCACCGATTTGGGTTATTTTTACCAAAGATATGTAGCGGTATAAATTTTGGCCAAAATATATGAAGAAAAATTACTAATTTGCAAAATGTTATAACAGAAATGAAGAAAAATTTATTTTTTTACAGAATTTTCGGTCTTTTTTCTTTTATAGCGCAAAAAATAAAGAACCCAGTGGTGATTAAATACCACCAAAATAAAGCTCTATTTGTGTGAAAAAAAGGACAAAAATTTCATATAGATACAGTGTTGCATGACTGAGTAATTGTCATTCAAAATGTGAGAGCACCAAAAGCTGAAAATTGGTCTGGTTAGGAAGGGGGTTTAAGTGCCCAGTGGTCAAGTGGTTAAGGGAGGGTTAAAACTCTTCTCGGGGTTTTATTTTTATTTTTTTGCCATCTGTGTCCGATTGGGGAGATTTCCCTTCACTTCCTGTCCCATAGCCAAAACAGGAAGTGAGAGGAAGTCCCTCCAAAGTGAGGGGGATCCCTGGTTGTTACCAGAACTAGTGTCCTCATTGGAAGGTTCGTTCCTGTTCTGGCGAAGATATTTGCCAGCACACCATGGAATGACATAAACGGCGTCCAAACAGGTAATTTATTGCATGATCACAACACAAGGAGAGTGCAACGTTTCGGAGTCACGCAGGACTCCTTCGTCAGGCAAGTGATAAATGTGGGGTAACAGTGATAAGTATTTCACCACTTCAATACCAGGCACTTAGACACCTTCCCGCCCAGGCCAGCTTTCAGCGCTGTTGCAATTTGAATGACAATTGCGCGGTCATGCTACACTGTACTCAAACAATTTTTTTTATCATTTTGTTCCCACAAATAGAGCTTTCTTTTGGTGGTATTTGATCACCTCTGCGGGTTTTATTTTTTGCGCAACAAATAAAAAAAGACCGAAAATTTTGAAAAAAAACAACTTTTTCTTTGTTTCTGTAAAAAATTTTTGTAAATAAGTACGTTTTCTTCTTCAATGACAGGCACTGATATGGCTGCACTGATACGGCGGCACTGACGAGGTGGCACCAATGAGGTGGCACTGACAGGCACTGCTGATGGGCACTGATAGGTGGCACTGGTATGCGGCACTGATGGACACTCATAGGTGGCATTGATGGATACTTATGGGTGGCACTGATGGGTACTTATGGGTGGCACTGATGGGTGGCACGGGTGGGCACTGATGGGCACCGACAGGTGACACTGATGACACTGATTGGTGGCACTGATGCCCCTAAGGGTGGCATTGCTGGGCATCACTGCAATATAATGTTGCCAATCAGTACCTATTTGTGGGCACTGATTGGCACAGATTGGGCACATGTGGATGGCCATGGGGTACATACCTGGCCATTCACATGTTACCCCCTTCCCTGGTGGTCCTAGTGGCGATCCCTGGTGGTCCAGTGTGGTCATCTGAGGGGGGGCTGCACTGATAAACATTCAGCGCAGACCCCCCCTGTCAGGAGAGCCGCCGATCGGCTCTACTCTACTTGCGTCTGTCAGATGCGAGTGAGGAAAAGCCGATCAACGGCTCTTCCTATTGACATTGTGGCTCTTTACCAAGATTGCGGAGGCTCTTTACCAAGATCGGTGGAGCTCCACCGATCGCCGTGATGCGCGCGGCGGCATGTTATCCTGCTGGACGCCATATGACGCCCAGTCAGGATAACTGAACCACCCCCCAGCTGTCATCTGCTATGGGCCGGACGGGAAGTGGTTAAATACCCATCAACCAATCAGAAAAAAGAAAGAAAAAAAGGAGAAAAATACAAAGCTCTTCCCACCCCCAGACTGATCTGACGTCACAAATTTAGCCAAAATAGTACAAATACATTAGCACAAAATCCCAGATCTAAGAAAAACCATATGACAAAAGAAGTTATTGGAAAAAAAAAGACATGCTAATAGTGCCTTTAAAATACCTTTCTATTGGTGTTGGTCCCCAACCCCTGTGGGGACAAACCAGCTGTCAGGAAGCATCAGGATACAGCTCACGATCTTGCAGTAGATCGGCGCCAGTGCAGGGATTGGAAGCTGTGGGGCAGATTACAGCAGAGATCGCGGGCCGCGCTTGCGCAATGCAGCAGCGGTATCCAAGGTAACCAGGGACGCTATGGTGCCGGGGCGCCTTGGGCATGTGAGGATACAACAGCCACCACCGCCGGCCGCGCATGCATGTTGTGCCGGTGGTAGCCGAGTGGCGAGGGATGTTGCTGCACTGTTCCTGTTCTGGGGACAACCCAAAATGTGGGATCTTCTCTTACTGTCAAGCAGGATGGGAGATGGCAATAAAAATTAGAGGTGCACCGAATGGAAATTTTGGTACCGAAAATCTATCTATCTATCTATTGTATTCAACTTTTTAATTCATATGATGAATTTAATGTGGAAGTAAACTTCCATGTATTGTTTGTACCTATAGGTAAGCCTTAAACCTATAGGTACAGTAAATATCTCCTAAATGTGCACCATTTAGGAGATTTTTACTGTATTTGCAGCCGGTGACATCAACGGCGCATGCACTCTGAAAGAATGGCTACCCGTGACATCACGCGGCTTCGGCCAGTCACAGAGCAGGAGTCCGCGGACCAGGAAGGAAGACGGGTGAAGATGGAAGCGGCCGCCAGCGGTAACAACACATCGATGGAGGGCTTTGGTTGCAGGTTATTTTCTGATAATGTGCTAGTATGCGATGCATACTAGCACATTATGCCTTTACTTTGCAGGTCAGAAAAAAAAAAAAAAAACAGCGGTTTACTTCCTCTTTCAATGAATATGAATTTATTGTCAACCATTGTCGACACTTTTAGCACAAGAAAAGCTCAAGAAAAATGCATCCCTTTAAATTCTATGTAGGTTTTCATATTGGTCCATTGCGCTTCCATTGTGGTGTTAAAAATCTTGCTTGCTGAATTTTTAGTCAGATAATAAAAAAAAAAAAAACTTGCTTCCCTGTTGAAATGCATTGAAAATGCAGCAAGAACACATCAGTAAGGCACCCTTGTTAAATTTTTAATGCAGTTTTTGAGTCACATGACATATATATAAAAAAAAACACCATAAGCGCAGTAAAATGGTGGAAAATGTTATATTTCAGTTTTTCTTTTTTTAATGAATCTGCAAAAAATGTCAACAATTCTGTGTTTTTCTGTCAATATGGGGTGCTGTGTGTACATTAATGAGGAAAAAAAAATGAACTTAAATGATTTTAGCAAATGGCTGCAATATAACAAAGAGTGAAAAATTTAAGGGGGTCTGAATACTTTCCGCCCCCACTGTACATCCAAATCAGGTGAACGGTGTAGGAATTACAACAGTTTGCATATGTGCCTCCCACTTTTTAAGGGACCAAAAGTGATGGGATAGATTAACAATCATCCATCAAACTTTCACTTTTTAATACTTGGTTGCAAATCCTTTGCAGTCAATTACAGCCTGAAGTCTGGAACGCATAGACATCACCAGATGATGGGTTTCATCCCTGGTGATGCTCTGCCAGGCCTCTACTCCAACTGTCTTCAGTTCCTGCTTGTTCTTGGGGCATTTTCCCTTCAGTTTTGTCTTCAGCTGTGAAATGCATGTTCAGATTCAGGTCAGGTGATTGACTTGGCCATTGCATAACATTCCACTTCTTTCCCTTAAAAAACTCTTTGGTTGCTTTCGCAGTATGCTTCAGGTCATTGTCCATCTGCACTGAGAAGCGCCGTCCAATGAGTTCTGAAGCATTTTGCTGAATATGAGCAGATAATATTTCCCGAAACACTTCAGAATTCATCCTGCTGCTTTTGTCAGCAGTCACATCATCAATAAATACAAGAGAACCAGTTCCATTGGCAGTCATACATGCCCACGCCATGACACTACCACCACAATGCTTCGATGATGAGGTGGTATGCTTTGGATCATGAGCAGTTCCTTTCCTTCTCCATACTCTTCTCTTCCCATCACTCTGGTACAAGTTGATCTTGGTCTCATCTGTCCATAGGATGTTGTTCCAGAACTGTGAAGGCTTTTTTAGATGTTGTTTGGCAAACTCTAATCTGGACTTCCTGTTTTTGAGGCTCACCAATGGTTTACATCTTGTGGTGAACCCTCTGTATTCACTCTGGTGAAGTCTTCTCTTGATTGTTGACTTTGACACACATACACCTACCTCCTGGAGAGTGTTCTTGATCTGGCCAACTGTTGTGAAGGGTGTTTTCTTCACCAGGAAAATAATTCTTCGGTCATCCACCACAGTTGTTTTCCGTGGTTTTCCGGGCCTTTTGGTGTTGCTGAGCTCACCGGTGCGTTCTTTCTTTTTAAGGATGTTCCAAACAGTTGATTTGGCCACACCTAATGTTTTTGCTATCTCTCTGATGGGTTTGTTTTGTTTTTTCAGCCTAATGATGGCTTGCTTCACTGATAGTGACAGCTCTTTGGATCTCATATTGAGAGTTGTAAGCAGCAGATTCCAAATTCAAATAGCACACTTGAAATGAACTCTGGACCTTTAATCTGCTCCTTGTAAATGGGATAATGAGGGAATAACATGGAACAGCTGAGCAGCCAATTGTCTCATTACTTTTGGTCCCTTTAAAACGTAGGAGGAACATATACAAACTGTTGTAATTCCTACACCGTTCACCTGATTTGGATGTAAATACCTTCAAATTAAAGCTGAAAGTCTGCAGTTAAAGCAAATCTTGTTCGTTTCATTTCAAATCCATTGTGGTGGTGTATAGAGCCAAAAAGATTAGAATTGTGTCGATGTCCCAATATTTATGGACCTGACTGTGTGTATGTGTGTGTGTGTGTGTGTGTGTGTGTGTGTGTATATATATATATATATATAATGTGTATGTGTGTGTGTGTGTGTGTATATATATATATATATATATATATATATATATATATATATATATATATATATATATATATATATATATTTAGGGGTTCTAAGTAATTTACTAGCAAAAAAATAAATAAATGATTTTAAAGCGATGTTCCATCAAAAAAAAAAGAAATATTAAAAGCCAGCAGCTACACATACTGTAGCTGCTGTCTTTTGATAATAGGACACTTACCTGTCCTGAAGTCCAGCGATGTCGGCAACACAGCTGATGTTTCCATCAGCTGTCAGGTGCTGCCGCTGCCATTGCGGGTAAGGGAACCCGGCAGTGTACATGATGGGAACCCTACAGCGCATGCGCGAGGCCCCGCTCCTCTCTCCTACTGGCCCGGCGACAGGGAGAGGAGGAGGAGGGAGCCCTGCGGTGATGTCACGGGCCACGGGGCGGACTCCTGGAAGTGGGAACAGGATACCTGTCAAAGACTGGTATCCTGCCCCCTCTCCGCCCCGAAAGGTGCCGATTGTGGCACTGGAGGGGGAGAGGAGACAAATGAGCAGAAGTTCCACTTTTGGGTGGAACTCCGCTTTAACATATAAACAAACAGTTCCAGAAAAGGCCTGGTCAGTTAATGGTTACAGAACTGAGCAGGACTCGTATAAAGCACCACTTACTTCTGCTTCATTGTAAGCCCAGCCTGCGTGATGTTTTAGACTCCATTTACTGCAATCCATAATGATGTTTTATCCCCTTCTGTCCTCCAGGGTTTTACCTCTTTTGGAGATCTTCCAGCTGCGAGAAGAAGTTGCTTATTTGGAAAAGGTTCCGAAAGAGAACGTGTGGCTGAGTCCCGGCTCCTGATGGCTGTGTCTCTAATAAGCAGAGGCCTCAGGACTGGAGGACAGTGCTCCTGGTCCATTCGTAAAGTTGCCTTCGCCAGAATATCCCGGATATCGCGGGAACATCAAACTGTGGGAAAACCGCAGACATCCAATGTGGAGGGCGTGTGCAGAACCTTCCAGACTACAGGTAATGGGACGTGGTAATGGAGAAATCGTATGACGTTCTTTTTCCCAATTTATTTACACAAATAAAACACAGCGTCACTAGAGTGCGTGGTGTATTAGAGGTGTGATGCGTTGGAATTTTAATGCTTTGCATGTTTACTTTTTTTTTTTTTCTGTTTTTGTCCTCTTCATGACGAATGTGAATGTACAATACATATGTGTAAAGTGCTGCGTAAATCGACAGTGCTGCATAAGTACCTATAATAAAATTAATATATTAAACTAACACCTGAACACATTTTTGCAACTTCGACGTGTTACTAAAACTGTACATATCATTGCAACTATCTGTGTATTCAGGTGGATGATACTTTTTTTTACCCATCTTCTTCCTTTTTTTTTTTTTTTTTTTTTTTAATGACAGATTACATTTTTTTTTTTTTTGGTTGGTAAATGAAAATAGATATCTCCTGATGTGTGTTGTTTTTTTGTTTTTTCATTTTAATATTATTAATAATATTATGGAAAACTGCTAGAAATAATAAAACATTTTTTTACCCGCTTGCTGCCCGACCACAGTACATTTGTTGCTGCCCGGGCAGGCAGGATCACATACATGTACGTCATCCTGCCTCTTCCAGGTTGGGGTGAGAAGCAGATTGCTCCCGCGACAGACACAGCAGATTGTGGCTCCCGATACCCGACCACTTTGAGTGACTGGGGGATACATTCACAATGTCAACAAAGCTGTTATGAATAAATTTCATTCATAACAGCTGTAATTCCTATAGTGATGCTGTGATTGACCCACAGCTATCACATGGTACTTAGGCCAATCACAGCACCCTGTACCATGAGATAGCTGTGGGCAAATCACAGCAAACAATAGTAAATCGCAGCTGGTATGAATGCAACCCATTCATGACAGTTCAAATCGTTGCTGTTACAGTGATCATCACTGTAAAGTGAAAAGCTATAAAGTAAGAATTCTTTCAAAAATAATAAATATATTTTAAGAGTTTATGTTTATCAATTTACAAAATGCAAAGTGGGTGAACAGAAGAAAATTCCAAATCAAATCATTATTTGGCATGACTGCCTTTTGGCTTCAATCTAGCATCAATTCTTACACTTGCACACTTTGTATACTTGCACAATTTCAGGGATTTTGTAGGTTTAGAGTCAGGTGTATGATTAACCAGTTATACCAAGCAGGTGCTAATTATCAGGTAGGTTGAAACCGTCATTAACCAAAATGGAAACGGCTGTGGGTTAAAACTGGGTGAGGAAGAGCCAAACTCTGCTTCTAAGGTGAGTTTATGGAAGGCCATTTCATGTTACAGGTCATACACCATGGCAAGACTTAGCACAGCAACAAGACACAATGTAGGTATACTGCATCAGCAAGGTCTCTCCCAGGCAAAGATTTCAAAGCAGACTGTTTCAAGATGTTTCAAGATGTTCTGTTCAAGCTCTTTTGAAGAAGCACAAAGAAACAGGCAATGTTGAGGATTGTAGACGCAGTGGTCGGCCAAGGATACTTAATGCAGCAGATGAAATACACATCATGGTTATTTCCCTTCAACTTCGGAAGATGTCCAGCAGTGCCATCAGCACAGAACTGGCGGAAAACCAGTGGGACCCAGGTACACCCATCTACTGTCCGGAGAAGTCTGGCCAGCAGAGGTCTTCATGAAAGAATTTGGCCAAAAAGCCATACCTCCAACATTAAAATAAAGCTAAGCGACTATGCACTAAAATTCAGAAAAGCATCAGCAGGTGCATCTGGACTGATGAGTCAAAATGGGAAATATTTGGCTGTAGCAGGAGGCAGTTTGTTGGCGAAGGGCTGGAGAGCGGTACAATAATGAGTGTCTGCAGGCAACTGCGAAGCATGGTGGAGGTTCCTTGCAAGTTTGGGGCTGCATTTCAGCAAATGGAGTTGGAGATTTGGTCAGGATCAATGGTGCCCTCAATGCTGAGAAATACAGGCAGATACTTATCCATCATGCCATTCCATCAGGGAGGCGCGTGATTGTTTCCAAATTTATTCTGCAGCAGGACAACAACCCCAAACATACAGCCAATGTCATTAAGAACTATCTTCAGTGTAAAGAAGAACAAGGAGTCCTGGAAGTGATGGTTTGGTCCTCACAGAGCCCTGATCATGGAGCCTGTCTGGGATGACATGAAGAGACAGAAGGATTTGAGGCAGCCGACATCCACAGATCTGTGGTTAGTTCTCCAAGATGTTTGGAACAACCTACCTGCCGTGTTCCTTAACCACTTCAATACCACAAGAATACTATGGTTGAAAAATTGGTCAGCCAAAGCGTCATATATAAAAAAAAAAAAAAAAACTCCTGGCTGGTTTTCCTTTTTGCGGTGAACAGCTGTTTGGGATATCTTGGATAATTCATCCAAAGAATTTCTAGTGGAAAGGCACCCCTTTTAGCATTTAAGAAAAGGAGTAAATGTATTTCATTTAAACAAGCTCCTTCTCCAGTGCCAGGGGCATCAGCCTCCAGGCAGTCACGACTGCTTCCATCAAGTTCAAGAGGTAATCCTCAGGGACAAAAGAAACCTACAAACAAGATACTAAAGCCTCCTTATAAAGGGGCGCCCCCGCTCGCACGGGGGGGAAAGACTTCTGCAGTTCTCAAGGGTCTGGCAGAAAGAATGTCGAGACAGATGGTGGCTTCTTCAGTAATAGCTCTAGAGTACAGTCTGGGGTTTCAAGAGCTTCTGTCTCCTCGTTTTCTCAGATCAAACGTTCCTAAGATTCAGAGAAAAAGAAATCTCTCTTCTAGCATTGGACCATACTTTAGCAGAGTAGTCATGCTGGTTCCCATGAAAGAGCTGGAGTTGAGGTTTTATTCAAACCTATTTTCACAGCAAAATCGAATGGAGATGTCAAACCCATTCTGGATCTCAGGAATCTAAACCGGTTCCTGAATATCTGCTCTTTTTCGCATGGAGCCAATCCAATCAGTTGTCTCCATCTTACAAGGAGGAGAACTTTTTACGTCGATCGACATCAAGGGTGCATACCTCCATGGGCATATAAGGTAGAAAACCTTAATTTTCAGTTTGTAGCTCTGCTTTCGGTCTAGCTACTGCACCTTGAGTGTCTACAAGGTTTTGGCTCCTCCTTTAGCCAGACTAAGGACCCAAGGTATAATGATTATAGTTTACCTGGTCACCACATTCAACTACCTGGAATACCTAGGTTGGATTCTCAACCTAGAGAAATCTTCCTTAAAACCATTAAGGAGATTAAAATACTTGGGTCTGTTCATAGATACACCCAGAAAAGTGTATTCTTGCCCCAGGCAAAGATCAGCACCATAAATGAACTGATTAAAGTGGACGAGGCAAGATGAATCCTTCTATTCAGCTTGCATGAAGGAAAGATGGTGGCTTCATTCGAGGCCGTTCCGTATGCTCAGTTTCATTCGAGACTGCTGCAAAATGGTATCTTATTAGCTTTGAACAAGAGGGTTCAAGCTCTAGATTTTCCAATGTGTCAGACTCCAAAGGTGCGCCGGAGCCTCAGTTTATGGTTAATAACCAAAAAACTGCAAAGGGAAAAATCCTTCTTACAGTTACCTGGGAAGTGGTAACAACATACGCCAACCTTTTTTTTTTTTTTAGGTTGGGGAGCAGTCCTGAAAGAGATAACTGTCCAAGAGAAGTGGTCTAGATCAGAAATGACCTTGCCCATTAACATTCTACAGATTCGGGCAGAGCGCTTGGTCCTGAGGGCCTGGACATTTAATTTGCGGAGCTGTCCTGTCAGGATCCAATCCGACAATGCCACAGCAGTGGCCTATGTCAATCACCAAAGGGGCACAAGAAGTTGTGCGGCCCAGAGAGAGGTGAATCATATCCTGTCTTGGGCAGAAAACAATGTACCTTGCCTATTGGCAGTTTTTCATTCTAGGAATAGAAAATTGACAGGCAGTCTATTTGAGTCGCCAGCAGTTGTTCCCGGGAGAATGGTTGCTTCACCCCGATATCTTCTGACAATAGGTCAAAGATGGGGGATTCCAGACGTAGATCTGTTTGCGTCCAGGTTCAACAAAGAGATTGTCAACTTTGTGTTAAAAACAAAGGATCCACTAGCATGCGGAACAGGTGCCGTGGAATTAGTTTTACTGTTTTATGCATTCCCTCCTTTTCTGCCTGCATCCAGGACTCCTTTGCAGGATCAAGCAGGAAGGGAAGTCGGTGATTCTTGTGGCCCAGAAGATCTTGGTATGCAGAGATCATAAGGTTGGCGGTAGGGGTCCCATGGACCCTACCACCACGTCCAGACCTCTCGCAAGGTCCAGTATTCCATCTTACTGTTCAAACGCTAAATTTAACGGTTTGGCTATTGAGACCCACATTCTGAGGAAACGTGGGCTGTCAGGTTCAGTGGTATCTACCTTGGTTAATGCAAGGAAGCCTGCCTCCATAATCATATATTATGGAGTCTGGAAAGCATATGTCTCCTGGTATGAAACCAGGGGTTGGCACCCCAGGGAATAGGTCATAGGTAGAATCCTTGACCTTCTGCAGATGGGGTTAGAAATAAAGCTGGCCTTGAGTACTTTCAAAGGACAGGTCTCGGCCTTAATGGTATTTTTTCTACAACTACTTGCTTTCGCATTCTCTGGTTCGTAGCTTTTTTCAGGGAGTAACGCGGCTTAATCCTCCGGTTAGGGAACCCTTGGGACTTGAATTTAGTTCTGTCGGAATTACAAAAACAGCTTTTTTTTTTTTTGAGCCGATACAACATATTCCCTTGGTCCTTTTTTTAGACAAGGAAACTAGTTTTTCTGGTAATTATATCTTCTGCAAGAAGCGTATCAGAGTTGGATGCTCTTTCTTGTAAAGAGCCATATTTACTTATTCACAAGGATAAGGTAGTATTGCGTCCTCATCCTAACTTTTTTACCAATGGTAGCATCAGGTTTTTATCTAAACCAGGATATTGTTCTACCTTCATTTTTTTTCTAGAACCCTGTTCTATGGAAGAAAAATCACTACATTCTCTTGATGTGGTGAGAACAGTCAAGGTCTACTTAAAGGCGACTGATCAGATTCAGAAAATGGATGTTTTCTTCGTATTGCATGAAGGTCCTAAAAGAGGACAGGCAGTATCGAAATCTACTATTTCTAAATGGATTCAACAAGTCATCGTTCAAGCTTATGGTTTAAAGAGGTAGATTCCACCCTCTCAAAGCAAAACGCACTCCTCTAGGGCTGTTAGTGCTCTGTGGGCAGTGCATCACTTAGCCTCCATGGCTCAAATCTGCAAGGACGCAACTTGGTCTTCAATCCATACATTTACCAGATTCTATCAGGTGGATGTAAAAAGGCATGAGGATATCGCCTTTGGGCGTAGTGTGCTGCAGGCAGCAGTATAACTCCTCTAGTCTCATGTTGCCCTAATTCTGTTGTGTCTCTCTCCCCTCAGTTGGCATTGCCATGGGACATCCCACATAGTAACTACTATGGCTCTGTGTCCTGTGATGTACGATTAAAGAAAATAGGATTTTTATAACAGCTTACCTGTAAAATCCTTTTCCTTTGAAGTACACCACGGGACACAGCGGTCCCTCCACTCTTTCTAGTATACACGTGTATTGCTTTGATACAAAACTGAGGTACTCCCGGTAGGGGAGGGGTTATATAGGGAGGCAACTTCCTGTTTAGGTTGTGCCAGTGCACATCACCTGAAGGTGGCCTATAACCCACATAGTAACTACTTTGGCTCTGTGTCCCGTGATGTACTTCAAAAAGGGATTTTACAGGTAAGCTGTTATAAAAATCCTGTTATTCCATAAAAGAACCCCCCTTAACCCTTCTTTTTTTTTTTTTTTTTTTACACAGTGTCATCATATAACTGGTGTGGCGGTGATCTGGGACACTGAATGGTGACCGTACGTAAAACAAAAAAATAAATAATCCCCCAAAAAATTTTAATAATATTTTTTTTCTCAGTTTTTTTATATTTTTTTTTTTTCTTTTACTTTTACTTTTTACGATTTTTTTTTTCTTTAACACACTGTGATCAGAGCAATGCAGTGTTACCATAGTAACACTGTACTACTCTGGGGAGGTGATCAAGATCGCTTTTCTAAGCAACCATTTTCAAATTAATGAAAACCTCAGTGGGAATGTAACTTGACAACTGACATAGAGTTAGCTGACTGGAGCGGGGCCTTTTCCTCAGTGGCCAAATGCTTATTTTTAACACAGCCACTTTAGAGGCTGCATATATGGTGCTTTTACGTTGCTTTTGTGTTCCGACTAGCATTGCCCATGCCAATCCATCCTCCAATGACCTCTGTTTCCAGGGGGCTGTGGCCATCGCGGGGGGGGTGATGTAGTACATACTTGGTGGACGTGGCCTAGACTATTTTGTTTCTTGTCCCATGTATTTGGCCTCTTATTTTGTTTCACCTCCCTATACCAAAAGAAGCCAAGTTTGCCTTACTGCATTGTCCCATCCTGGGCCTATTCGCCCATCAGTGGAAGCTCACTTCTTACTTATTCTTGTCAGCCAAAAGAACAATTGCCCAAGCCTGGAAAATAAACATCTGTACCCTTCCAGGGGGTGAGAGATCACATGACTGCGTTGATGCTTAACGAACATATGTCCAGCATCTGCAACGACTCCCATGCTAAGTTCCTTAAAGTTTGGGAACCATGGCTGTCATATGCTTTTCCCATCTTCCCTCAGCCAGCTTAGGTCATCTATGACGGACGGTCCTGATGCTCCCGAGCTCTTACCGTTCCCCCTCTCTCGAACTCTAACCCTCTGGTCCTCCTTATTTCTTGCTTCCTTTAGCCTTCCTTGGCTTCTTTCCTGTCAGGTGCGCACCCCCTTTTTCTTTAGTGCCACCTTTCTGCTTAACTTCCTCCTGAGTTCCAGTTTGTCTCTCTCCTAGGCTGTATATGGCACCACTGTATGGGTATTGGCGGGGCCAGGGGATGCCCCATTGGTTTTGGGAACCTTCTCAGGACCCCTTGTTCCTGGCAGCCTTATGAAACAGGCCTATTTTTTTGCTGCTGTGTTCTCATTTTCTCCTTTATGTTTACATTGCCTCTTTTGGCAGTTTTTTGGGCTAAATTGTGTGAAAACTGTCAATGCTAGCCCCTGCGTGGGCTTAACTATTGCATGTTGACTACTTGTTAAACTCTAAAAAAAAATTATTGAAACCAAAATGAATGAAATCAATAAATTCTGTGTTTTACTATTGTGGTTAGCTGTTATTGGCCACAGATAATCACATGAAACTGATTGGCTATGATTAGCCCTGTCAATACCATGTGATCACTGTGACCATTATTAGAGATCAACATAATAGTACACAATGGATGGCATGAATGAAAGCCATCCATTGTGTACAATTGTCATGTGACCTGCTGTGATTGGCCAAGAGATTACATGGTACCGGCAGTAGCCGGTGGACACAGCAGGTGACAGATCGGGCTGGAGCGCGGCCCATGGGGCACATGCGAGGTGTGTTGCGGGAGGACGCCATCTATCTATAGGCCAGACGGGAACTGTTAAAAAATAATGTTTGCAAGTGTACCTAGAATAATATGCCGCTTTGAAGGCAAACGGTGGTCACATCAAATAAGTGCGGCCGGACCACAGTCTTGTACAGCGGGAGAATTATCGTTTTATCTCTGGAGTTGATCCCCTTTTTAATGCATGCCAATATTCTGTTTGCTTTGTTAGCAGCAGCTTGGCATTGCATGCCATTGCTGAGCCTATAATCTACTAGGACCCCCAGGTCCTTTTCCATCCTAGATTCCCCTAGAGGTTCTCCCCCCGTGTATAGATTGCATTCATATTTTTGCCACCCAAATGCATTATTTTACATTTTTCTACATTGAACCTCATTTGCCATGTAGTTGCCCACCCCATTAATTTGTTCAGATCTTTTTGCAAGGTTTCCACATCCTGTGGAGAAGTTATTGCCCTGCTTAGCTTAGTATCGTCCGCAAATATGGAGATTGAACTGTTTATCCCATCCTCCAGGTCATTTATGAACAAATTAAATAGGATTGGTCCCAGCACAGAACCCTGGGGGACATTTTTCTCAGTATTGTAGATGTGCCACACACATGTATGGTGTGAACAGGATACATAGTAAAGAAGTGTTTTCCATGTGCCCTTACGTTTAACGTGCATTGATTAGTGCCGATCAACGCAGTTAAACAGTCGTGGTGTTGAAGGAGCCCTGGCAATTTGTATATTTGCTTAAATCAAAAGGGAAATCGTGCTCAGAGAAAAGAACTAGCAGTTGGCAAATCAACGGACATAAACTTATAAATGCAAACACAAGTGCAGCGCTAAAATAAAACAACAATAAATAAAACAGAAAATTAATCCAAAAATTGTGTAAACTAAAAGCGACAGTTCCAAGTAAAGTGACAGGCCAATTTCTGGCAGCGATGTGCGTGATAACCTCACAAGCGCAAGCTCTGCCCTACACATTTCGTCACATCTGACTTCGCCTGGGGCCTAGATGGCTCACAAGGTGTCTTTCACGTTTGGAAAATGATTGATTTCAGAATATGTGAAGACTCTTAAGACCAGTTCACACCACATGCAGCCCAGTGCGCTTTTCTTTGTTATGCATCAAAAATGCATGGAAAGTAGGTTATATAGTTCTCAATAGTATAGTTCACACCAGTTCTTGCAGTTCCAGTGCGTTCCAGTAGAACATGATACATTTTACCTGTACTGGACTGTACTGGAATGCTGTAAAATGCATCAAAAATGCACTGGAAAGCATGAACGCACTGGAACATACATGTCCTCATTTAAGGTTATGGGCCAGATCACAACATAAAAACGCAGTCCGGATGCGTTCCAGATGCTTTTCTGCATGCGTGTTTTTAATGCAGTCCAGTGCATTTTTTTTTTTTTCCCCCTCCTTCTTTTTTTTTTCTTCCTAACCTTAAATAAGGACATGTGTGTTCCAGTGTGTTTTTTTTATGCATTTTACAGCGTTCCAGTGCAGGAAAAATGCAGAATGTTTTACTTTTTTCTTTCTGGAACTGGAACTGCTTTCCATGCGTATTTGATGCAGAAAAGAGACGCACTTGTCTTCATGTGGTGTGAACTGGCCCTTTGAAAAAAGAGGGGTAAAAAACGCATTGAACTGCATCAAAAGCGTGTCAAAAATGCGCATGCAGAAAAGAATCTGGAACGCATCCTGACTGCATTTCTATGGTGTGAGCTGGCCCTTACAGAGAGAACTTTACCCGGGACTGTCACTTTTAGTTTACACAATAAATATTGGATTCACTTTCAATATTTTTAATTATTGTCACTTTATTTTAGCACTGCACTTGTGATTGTATATTTACTGCACTTTGTTTTGTGTTGTATCAGTTTATAATTATTGCTTGTGGTTCAAGGATATGACTGAATTATTTGTGTTTAGCTGCTGCCCAATCGGAAGACGCTGGTCCTGCAAGTGAGCCATGTGAAGATACGTGAGTCAAAGCATTTCCCTGTATTATACTTGATTATTATCAATATTTACTGTTGGGCTTAGTAAAATATAATCTAAGTAAAAAAGGGTACCAGTAGCAGAGCGGCGACTGGAGCCCTGATCCTGGTATAACCACTTGCTGTCCAGGATGTATATATATATATATATATATATATATATATATATATATATATATATATATATATATATATATATATAAATATAAAAAAGCAAAATGTAAATTTCAAACTCCTTAGTGGATTCTCCACAGGAGTATATGAGGGAAAAAGCACAGTAAGATCTCCATGGAACAATGCCTTGGGTGTCTCTGAGGATAGCAAATGGAGGGGGGACAGGAAAAGTAGGACAAATCCCCCAAAAAAATCTTTAAATATAATAATAGTAAAAAGGTCAGGTCTGAGCATGTAGGCCCTTTACAAAATAATTTAGAGAATAATTTAGAGTGGGTGACTGGGGACAAAGAGAAGGCAAATGTATTAAATACTTTCTGCAGCTCTGTGTATACAAAGGAGCATGGGGGAGCTCATGGCCATAATGGGGGTGGTAGTGACACAGCCTCAAATGATCCACAATGGCTCAAAGGTGATATGGTCCAGAAATATTTAGACAGAATAAAGGTGGATAAAGCACCTGGACCAGATGGCATCCACCCACGGATCCTAAAAGAATTGTGCTCTGTTATTTCAAGGCCATTGTTTATAATATTTATGGACTTGTTAATGACTGGAATAGTAACACTGGATTGACGAAGGGCCAATGTGGTGCCCATATTTATAAAGGGAACAAAGTCTTTACCAAGTAACTATAGACCTGTTAGTTTAACTTCTATAGTCGGGAAAATACTGGCGAGCTTAATAAAAGACCACATTTTTCTTGTTGGAAAAAAACATTTTAAGCAACAGACAGCATGGATTAATGAAAGACAGAAGTTGTCAGACAAACCTGATTTCTTTTTATGAAGAGGTAAGTAAAAACTTGGACAGAGGGGTGGCGGTGGACGTGGTATGCTTGGATTTTCAAAAAGCGTTCGACACAGTTCCCCACACACGGCTCATGTGTAAGGTAAGGTCTACAGGCTTGGAAAGATCAGTTTTTAAATGGATAGAAGACTGGGTAAAAGACAGAATTCAGAGAGTAGTGGTTAATGATTCTTACTCTGAGTGGTCTAAGGTTTTCAGTGGTGTACCCCAAAGTTTAGTGCTGGGACCCTAACTATTTTATATCTTTATAAATGATATAGGGTCTGGGATTAAAAGTACCATTTCAGTCTTTGCAGATGACACCAAGCTATGAAATGGAATAACGTCCTTACAGGATGTCTCCAATTTACAAGCCGACCTCAATGCACTGTCTGGGCGACTGTGGCAAATGAGGTTTATTGTTGCTAAATGTAAATTTATGCACTTGGGGGCTAAGAATATGCATGCATCATACATACTAGGGGGAGTACAACTGAGGGGATCAATGGTGGAGAAGGATCTGGGGGTTTTGGTAGATCATAAGTTTAATAATAACATGCAATGCCAAGCTGCGGTTTCCAAAGCAAGCAAAGTCCTTTCTTGTATTAGAGGTATGGACTCCATCGAGAGAGATATCATTTTGCCCCTATACAAATCATTAGTAAGACCTCATCTGGAATATGCAGTTCAGTTTTGGGCACCAGTTCTCAAAAAGGATATCGGGGAACTGGACAAAGTGCAGAGAAGGGCAACGAAACTGATAAGAGGCATGTAGGAGCTCATCTATGAGGAAAGATTTGAGGAACTGAATTTATTCTCTCTTGGGAAGAGGAGATTAAGGGGGGATATGATCAACATGTACAAATATATAAGGGGTCCATATAGTGAAATTGGTGTTGAGTTATTCACTTTATGGTCAACACTGATTACAAGAGGGCACTCTTTACGTCCAGAGAAAGAAATTTCATCTCCAAATACAGAAAGGTTTATTCACAGTAAGAGCTGTGAAAATGTGGAATAGACTCCCTCCAGAGGTGGTTCTGGCCAGCTCAGTAGATCGCTTTAAGAAAGGCCTGGATTCTTTCCTAAATGTACATAATATAACTGAGTATTGATTTATATATAGGTAAAGTTGATCCAGGGAAAATCAGATTGCCTCTCGGAGGGTCAGGAAGGAATTTTTTCCACTTCTGTAGCAAAATGGAAAATGCTTCCTCTGGATCAACTCTGGGTATGGGATTGTATGATATTAATTTTTAATTATTTATATATTTTTATGGTTGAACTAGATGGACTTGTGTCTAATTTCAACCTGACTATGAACACAGAAAACAATGAAACCGGATAGGTCCAACCCTACCATATCCAAGCTTTGGATGCAATGACACCTGAAAGCGTACCCAAAAACAATGTTTTGAAGGAAGAAAGATGAACATAGGTGGGGGGAAATTATTGTTTTAAAAACGACAGCTTAGAAGAAAGATTATATTGTTTTTCTCTATCCTATATTTAGTTCACAGGAAATAACAGCAGCACTGTGTTTTATGGCAAAATCAACAAGTATTTCCTGTACATGCTGAAAATTTCCTTAGCCTGAAAAAAGAAAACCCATACAGTCACACATGGGTTTTTATAGCCCAAATCTGTCCAAAATCTATTTCTTCCCCACCCCCTCTAACCCTTCCTTCCAGATGTTCAGTTTTTCTTACCTCGTGAAGTCACTTATCTGCACCTAAATCCCCCATCCAGCTTTTTTGCAGAGGCTGTTTCCTCCTGCTGGAACCACTAGTTTAGAGCTGCATGTTAAACCTTGCCGGTGTCCTGTCAGGAAGCCGCTACCCATAAGAAAATGCAACGGAAGTGACATTCCGTCGCGGCCATCTTGGTACACCTGCACTCGCCTGCAGTAAGCCTACGGTCAGAAGGCGGCAATCTTTTACATCTTTTTTACACCCACCAAAGTCTTGCATTTCACCCATATTTTTTACCAGTAAACAGAGGTTATATAGTCAAATACAGTACTTTGAAATCCGTGACACTGTTTTGATGTTGAATTTTAAAAGCATCGGGAAGCCTGCTGATCTCACAGGGTTGCTAATCTGACAGAACACTGCTGCTTTTAAAGTCGACATCAAAACAGCTTGATGGATTTCAAAATCCTGTATTTCACGATATATAAGCTCAGTTTACTGATAAAAAATAAGTGTGAAATACAAGAATCTGGTGGGTCTAAAAAGATATCCGCTTCGCGACTTCAGACTGTAAGCACCCGAGTGCGGGTGTACCAAGATGGCCACAACAGAACGTCACTTCAGTTGTACCTTCTGATAGAACACGGGGCGTTGCCCTTCACTTTCCTCAGTCTGACTTCAATCATTTTCTAGATCCTGATAGGATCCATCTGCTGGCCAGCCAATTGGAGTTCCAATGAAAAAAAAGGGAATCAAATGCCACGTACACACGATTGGACTTTATGGCATACTTGGTCCGACGTACCGGATTTCGTCAGACAATTCAATCGTGTGTGGGCTCCAGCGGACTTTGTTTTCTCAAAAGTTTGACGGACTTAGGTTTGAAACATGTTTCAAATCTATCCGAAGGACTCGAGTCCGGTCGAAAAGTCCGCTCGTCTGTATGCTAGTCCGACGGACAAAAACCGACGCTAGGGCAGCTATTGGCTACTGGCTATGAACTTCCTTGTTTTAGTCCGGTCGTACGTCATCGTACGAATCCGTCGGACTTTGGTTGATCGTGTGTAGGCAAGTCCGTTTATTCAGAAAGTCCGTTGTAAAGTCCGTCAAAGTCCGCCGGGCAAAGTATGCCGTAAAGTCCGGTCGTGTGTACGTGGCAAAAGAGGCACTGGGACTTTTATATTAGTTTAATTAAACAAAGTAGTAAGAGGGTAAAAAAAGATTTGAAGAGCCCACTGGTTCAGGTTAGGCTGTTCACAACAGACAAGGCTACCCTCCAGTTGGGTATTTCAACAAGTTACCAGAGAAAGACGTGCATACATGGAAGGAGCGCCAGACCAAAAGATAAAGAGTCCAAATTAATTTTTTGAGGTTGTGTTAAAAGACAGCCAACATGCTTTGGAACTCCCCGTTCATCAGGGCTTCAGTAAAGGCTCTTTCACATGGGGCGGATCAGTGATGATCCGCCCCGTGAACACCCGCTTGCTCAGTGGGGATCGCTCCGCCGATCCCCGCTGAGCAGGAAAATGACAGGTCCGTCGCTGCACACTGTGCAGCGACAGACCTGTCAGAGCTCCGCTCTCCCCTATGGGGGATCGGGTGATGACGGACCGTAGAGTCCGTCGTCATCCGATCCGAAAACAGATGGAAAAGTAGGGTTTTCCTCCGTTACACTTTTCGGATCGGAGCAGGTCGGGTGTCAGCGGACATGTCACCGCTGACATCTGATGCTCCATAGGGATACATGTATGTCCGTTTTTCTTCCGAAAACGGAAGGATGAAAAACGGACATACGGATCCCCCGTGTGAAAGAGCCCTTAAACAGGAGAACCTTGAGTGGACCTTAAGGCTTTTTTGTTGGAATCTGTCCAGGGAAGCTGATTGCTGGATTAAGATTCCTGGCCAGCAGTATCTGCATCAGCAGTCAAAATAAGCTTGTTTGAGACCTTTACAAGAATATATACAGCATCCAAGCCATGAAGAAGAGAGGTAGGGTTTCGACCCCCCAAAACGTGTTTTTTATTTATTTTTATTTTTTTATGAATTGATGTTGGACTTAGGTGTGGTTTGGCACTCTTCATGCTAAAAAGATTCTCTTTCTAGATTCGGCATTCAATACTTCCAGAAGTGCCAGATGCTGATGTTCCCCTCCATGAACCTTTCTATCCTCTGACTCCTTTGCTTCTACTGCATTCTGAATAAGGAGTGGAAGGCTGAAACCACATCACAGGCATCTGACACTCCAGGAAGTGTTAAATGTCCAATATTCTAATGAAAGCTGGAGGGCTGGTACACAGAAGGAACAGAGAGAGGTTAGTATAGCAACTCTTCTCTTGCAAGCTGCTGGTATTTGGATTGGTTTAGGAACCTGATGGGGTCCCTTTCAATAACAATGCTGGAATGAGAGCCTGATTTTTTTTTTTTTTGAGTCGAGTGAACACAGGAGATGAATCCCCAAAATCTGCCCCGAGCTACATAACCAACCTTGTCAACAAATATCGCCCAAACCGTCCTCTCCGTTCCTCTCAAGGACTCCTCCTCTCAAGCTCCCTTGTCTGCTCCTCCCTTGCTCATCTCCAGGACTTCTCCAGAGCCTCCCCCATCCTCTGGAACTCTCTACCTCAATCTGTCCGGCTATCTCCTACTCTGGCTGTCTTTAGGTGATCCCTGACATGCATCTCTTCAGGGAAGCCTATCATGCCTCCCAACTACGCAGACTCTGAACGCCATCCCACTTGACTTCCAGGAATGCTGTGAAGAATGGGAAAATGGCTGGGAGCGTTGTGTACACTCACAAGGTCCATACTTTGAAGGAGACAATGGGGATGATTTACTCAAATTGGAGTGTTTCTATTCTCTGCATAGAAACCAATCGGCTTCCAATTTTTTCTTTTTTCGTCAAAGCTTAATTGAACAATTTGAAGTTAGAAGCTGGTTGGCTACCATGCAGAGCTGCACCAGATTTTGCACTCTCCGGTTTTAGTAAATCAACCCCAGTGTCATTCTCATTACTTTCTGGACAGTTACAGTTATGATTGAAAAATTATTTCCTGCGCTAATTTTGGCAATATTGGGTGCGACTTGCATAGACCTCTGTGCATGAAGTCGCACAGATGTCAGCCAATTCGCCCTGCTATGCGGCTTTGCAAGCGTGCGATTTCACATCAGATTCAGTGTGAACAGTGGCTTAAGGTTATTTAAGGAATGTTAACGATGAACTATGCTGTGTCTAAGTACCACAAACCAAAAATTCTGTTTAATTCATTTCTGAAATTCAAAGCAAACCTTTTATTAGCATCCCAGTCTTAGTCCTTAGGGTTCAATATTGAGTTGGCCCACCCTTTGCAGCTATAACAACTTCAACTGTGTGTCTATGGGAATGCTTGACCATTCTTGCAGAAGTGCATTGGTGAGGTCAGGTACTGATGTGGATGAGAAGGCCTGACTCGCAGTCTCCACTCTGATTCATCCCATAGGTGTTCTATCGGGTTGAGGTGAGGACTCTGTGCAGGCCAGTCAAGTTCCTCCACCCCAGACTCGCTTAACCATGACTTCATGGACCTTGCTTTGTGCACTGGTGCGCAGTCATGTTGGAACAGGAAGGGCTCATCCCCAAACTGTTCCCATAAAGTTGGGAGCATGAAATTGTCCAAAATGTCTTGGTATGCTGACGCCTTAAGAGTTCCCTTTACTGTAACTAAGGGGCCAAGCCCAACCCCTGAAAAACAACCCCACACCATAATCCCCCCCCTTTACACCAAATGATTGGGACCAATGCACAAAGCAAGGTTGATAAAGACATTGATGAGCGAGTTTGGGATGGAGGAACTTGACTGGGTCTCAGCCTCCTGATTGGCTGAGACAGCAGTGGGAGCTATTGGCTCCTGCTGCTGTCAGTCACAACTAGCAGCCAGTGAGGAGGGGGCGGGGCTGAGCCCCGCTCTGTGTGTCTAACGGACACACAGAGCAGGGCTCCGGAGGGAGCATGCACAAGTGCCCCCATAGCAAGCAGCTTACTATGGGGGCACTCGGAGAAGAGGAGGGGCCAGGAGCACTGGCGGGGTCCCAAGAAGAGGAGGTCAGGACTGTTGTGTGTGAAAAAACATTGCTTAGAGCAGGAAAGTATAACATGTTTGTTATTTAAAGGTATTTTTTTTTTTTTTTAAATATCACTTGAATCGTAACATTTTAACTAATGAGAGCGGATTAGACAAGCTACGGTTAAAGTAAAAAACATTGGTCATACCAAACAAATACAAAGGAATAATACAAAGCATGGGGCTAGGTGGACTTTAATAGGCTCATTTTTACGAATGGATTATAAACGAATGTCAACTCTCTTCACAGGGTGGATGTTGTATTTATAGATCGGGCCGGCAAGCGCATTCCTGTTAAAGGGAAGATCGGGGAAAGTGTTCTGTACCTTGCTCATAGGTACGGCGTTGACTTGGAAGGTAAGTGATTACTGAATGTACAGAAGATTGGATGGGTTTAAAGAGACCCTGTCTCATAAGTAAAAGTTCTGAACCAAGCATGTACCTGTAAACAAAAAACAGAGCATGTACCGCTCCTGCTGCCTGTGCTGCTCTGTTGCTAAGGACTCTTCCCCTGATTTCCACTGGGAGAGCTTGGGTCCCCTGCAGCTCTCACTGATCCTTCCTGCCAACTTCTACATCACTACAGGACACAGTTGAGACATAAAGGTCAGCAGGAGATTTGTTGACTCCATAGCTGATTTTCTCCTCCTTGATCAAAGCTGAACTCCAGCCTTTGATACGCTTTGCATAGGTTATTGCAGCCAGCTTGGCCCAAATGAACAATGTCTCTCACTAATATGGGAGGTCGCTGGATATGTCGTATAAACTGTATTTAGCTGAGGCCACATACAGCATACTGCACTGTGCTCCGGGTACAAGCCGAGACCTTGTTGTCTCATACCCGGAACACAATAGTCTATCAGATCCATTCAAAGAAAGCGATGTATTCTAGCAATGAGTTAGAGAGGTTGGCTGATGACGTCACAACCTTTGACTTAAGCTGGGTTCACACTATTGCGAATTGGATGCGGGATGCTGTTGTGGTACATTGTTATATAGGACATCTTCTTCCCATTCTGACATATACAGGTTGGCAACACTGGGCGCATACTTTGTGCCCATTGCAATTCCACAAATTTGCTTAAAGACATTTTTGTCATACCAAAAATAGTTAGAATCTAGACTGTATCTCAGGCAGTCCAAAAGGAACCTCCTTTTGTACACATTTCAAGTCACTGAATCTTCTCAGGGCCCATTTGGTTGCTTGGATAGTCTCATCATGGTTAATGATTGTATAAAGTGACGCAACATCAGCGGTTGCCAAATAGACAGGTCCATCAGGCAAATTAATGTCATTTAGCAGCTGAATGAGATGTTTCCTATCTCTAAGGTATGACCTGGATTTTTTTCACCACAGGTTGTAAAAGCCAGTCGATGTATTCTCTGATTCTTGCACCTACTGAATTGATCCCATTGACAATGGGTCTACCAGGGGGTTTGACTTCTATCCTTATGGATTTTCGGCAAGGTGTAGATAACAGGAATCCTACACACAATCGGCTGCAAATGCTTTATTTCTTTTTTATTTAATAAACCCTTTACGGACCCCTTCTGGACTACCTTAGCCAATTCTTTCCTGTATCTCATTGTTGGATTACTTGCCAATTTTTGATAAGTCTCAGCATCACTTAGTGGTCGATTTATTTTATCATTGTAGGCATCTTTAGATCGAATGACTATGGCCCCTCCCTTGTCTGCTTGCCTTATCACAATATCTTTTCTAGATTCCATTTTTTTAATACCCCTTTTTATGTCGCCTGGATCATATGCCTTTTTTACTTTCAAGTCCTGTAGGTCTTTCAGGACCATTTTTTTTTGAACACCTCGACGTGTCCATCATTCCCAGTTGGTGGATTGAAGAGAGATTTATTCAGAAGATTGCTGAATAGAATACCATTGGTTTCCGGTGCACTTCTTCCTCTGCCCTCTCCAGGGTTACTAAGCATATATTTCTTTATATTCAAGCTTCTAACAAATTTGTTAATATCAACATGCATGTTGAATTTATTAATGTTCTTTTTTGGAGCAAACTTGAGCCCTTTATCCAATACTTTGATTTTCTCTTTTGTCAATTCTGCCCCATTAATATTTATGATTCCCTCTCCTATTATTCTCTTTTCCTTTTTGTTTTTTGACCCCTGCTCGGCAACCTCTTCTCGTTTTTCGTTTCTTCCAATTCGTTTTTCTATGGGTCTTCTTGGAGTTCTTCTCGATCGTTCCTCCCTGTCTCGATCCCTCTGTGATTCTTGGTTCCTCTCCTCCCCTCTTTTTTGGTTCTTTTTTTCTGGATCGGGATCTGGGGTACGTCTGGCAGGTCTCCGGAAGTCGCTTTCTGGGCGATGACGTCTCGGGGACTCCCGGTGTCTTGTCTCTAAAAAATGGTGAGGAGTTCTTTCACGTCCGTATCTTTCTTGTTGGCGCCATGGAGATCTCCCTCCCTCGTCATATCTTCATACTTGTTCAAACCTATTATACACCGGGACTGCATAATGGTTATGTGGTGACCTCTCTCTTCTATCATCATAATGGTAATATCTGTCATCTCTTCCCATTCTCTCATCTCTTCTCATTCTGTCGGGATAGTGATTTTGTTTTTTCCCCATAGATCTCATAGTTCCTCCAAGAGGGTGTAGGTGATCTTCTACCATAAGGAGGCTGATGGTAGGGTCTTGCCTGGTAATTATAGTTGTTATTTTGCCCATTATTCTTCCAGAAGGTTTTTTCCAACTCCTAATATCATTCCACCTTTGTTTTTGATTCGGAGTGTTGTATGAATTATAATTTCCTTGCATATTATTCGTGGGTAGTGTCCCTCCATTCTATCCTCCATTTTGGTTCTCGCTTATTCTTACTTCTTTCTCCGGAGAGCTATTGTTTGATTTAATTGCTGTCTCTTCAATTTTTTTTCTGCCACTTGAATACAAGGTCATCTTCATAGTCTTTAACATCTCTCTGATATTTCCTCTTCTTTCTAACAGCTGTTTCTTTATCTTTCTGTTCCATGTTTCTATTTAATTATTTGGATAATGTAATGAATTCAGGGAGTTCCTTGGAAGGTTACGAGGTTACCCTCAATTCTTCTATAGTCCTATCCAGGAGTCTAATCTTCTTTTGTTTTTCTTTTTATCAAAAATTCTAGGCCTTTATCATTAAAAAAGTTGAACCATTCTTCTGAAGACTCTTTTATCTGTTAGTCCATCATTAATGGGTATGTCCCATCTAAGCCTTCTTGGCACTAGTTGATCCTTTATATATTTTTAATGTGTTGCTATATCCCACCATGCATTAATTTTTTTTTTCTCCATTAGGTGGCCCATTTCCCAAAACAGTTCTCAATATCTCCCACATGATTAGCTTCTTGTTTTTCAAAAATATTATCCAAATCAATGATTCTATTTTCTAAAAAAAAAAAAAACGAATATTTCCATGGTATGCAGCACAAGTTAAGTCAGATAAATAAATAGTAAGTGAAAGAGGGGGTAAACTAATGCGCAAAACCAAAAGACTAACAAAAATAAATAAATCAAGTGCAGAAAGCAGCCAACATATATAAGTGCTCCCACACAGCCAAAATAAATGAGATTAGATATGTATGTGGCGCTAACTAACATAAAAGGAAAAAAACGACACACAAAAAATCAGCAACTAACAAGAATGTGTCGCAACAATATGACCAATCTTCAATAAAGTGAAAAATAAAAAGCAATAATAATATAACAAGGTGAAGGAAAATGTAAAGACAGACTCTAAGGGCTGTCCTTAACTGCCAAAGAGATGTGTTACAATATTAAAAACACTGTATAATGGCAATCTTCAGTGAAGAACAGTGTTAAATAATATAAAGTGCTAGAGGCAATGTTATAAAGTGCAATATATAACAAAAGTGCAGATGAATAGCACAACTAAGTGAATAAATTACAGTTAATGTCCAAATAGCTAATAAAGTGCATACGAAAAAAATAAAGTGCAATGTCCAAGAAGCAATGTGATCCAACTCCAATGGGATAAAAAACACCCAGATCTTCATATAACAGTTCATATATGTGGAAAAGTGCATGTGCCTAAAAACGATTGGTGTCCACTCCATCCAATCCCTATCGCCATCCAAAGTGCGCCACTCTTTCACCCAGCTTCTCACCTCTAGTACAGACCCCTACGGGTCAAGTTGAGCTTGGATAAGCGGTAGAAGCAGATTCCCCACAGTCGATCAACCTCCAGCAATCACCTCAGCAATATCAGGATATTTTTAGAGAATGGATTCAGTCTCCAGGCACAGCAGATGAAGTGAGGGCATGTGGTAAAGAAGAGGGATGGCTCCATTGTGTAGTACTTTAAAAACGAGACCAGAAGTAACAGCAGCTGGCTCCTCTCTGACGCGTTGCGTCACTGCTCACATGACTTCATCAAAGGGTGATGGAGTCAGGTGTCGTAATGCCAGTTTAAATAGTCTCTTCGCTGTCATAGCAACAGCAATGTTGTAATAAACATATCTTTCCTTGTATTCAAATATGCAGCAGACTAAAACTACTAACTGCAGCATAATATAAGAATAGATCATTAATAAAACTAAATAAAAATAACGCAAATTAAAAGATATAAAAACAAATTCCGTGATCTATATAATTTACCATGTGGCAGCGCCATCTAGTGGTGAAGTAATAGAAACACAGAAGGAACATCTAATCTCACTGGTGACATCTTGTGGAAATCTGTTAATTAGCAATTCTAAAGGACTTTCCATATACCACTCTTTTCAGTGCCATCTATTAATCAGTAGTGGAACGACATATGAAGAATCCGGTCTCACTAGTCACATCTTGTGGAAATCTGATATCAAGCAATTCAGAGAACCACAAGTAAAACATTTTGATAATGTATTTTCATAATAGACTGCACCATCCATAGGATGGAAGTACAATCAGAAAGAATGCAAAGATGACAACTAATAAGAAATATTAAAGATGGATAAAAAAAAAAAAAAAAAATCAATAAATGTAAAACCTTTATAGGAGCTTTTCCATGGACATAGCATAATAAAATTATGCTAACAGAACAATGCTGCGCCATCTAATGGATAAACAGCAAACAACGACTAAATGTTGGAATAACGAAACAGAACAATCGACAGATAGGTCATCAGAGAAATACAGCAAATATAGGATTAATGGTCACACAAGATGACCAGGCTGTCCCAATTAGATAAAAAAAAAATGTTACTAAGGCAAAAATAAATGAATTACAATAATATAATAATTCACGATTAAAAGTTTTTTTTGAAGGGATAAATAATTAATAATAATATATAAGATATAAAACCGTTTAAATCAAATTCAACGTTGTGTCCCAATGGCGCCAAAGTGCGTAATTCATGTATCCCTCGGGACTCTGACTGATTCTAATAACCTTATTATCTCCCCTCCAATGGGGTTTGTATTTTTCAATTCCACACACTTGGAATGATGAGGGGTCTTTGTTGTGATATTCTGCAACATGTCTTGACATGACTATGCTTGACAAAGCCATTTTTTATGTTCTGAACATGCTCCCTTCAATCTCTTCCATAGCTCCCTTTTTGTTCTCCCAATATATTGGATCCGACAGGGGCACTTCAATAAATACACGACACCTTTACTACGACACGATAAAAAATCTTCTATCATATATATCTTAGAGGTGACAGTCGATGTAAAGCTAGATTTCTTTTTCTTATTTCCTTTAGTATTTTCTTTAGTATGTCGACACGTGGGGGAGGGATTAGACCTATAAGCATTGTTTAACTGCAGCAGAGAAAAATTACCTCTCCTGCACTGCCTGACAGAGTTCTGTGTGGCAACGCTGTGTATATATATAATATATATATATATATATATATATATATATATATATATATATATATATATATATATACACACAGTGGATATAAAAAGTCTATACACCCCTGTTTAAATGTCATGTTTCTGTAATGTAAAAAAAATGAGACAAAGATAAATCATTTCAGAACTTTTTCCACCTTTTTAATGTGACCTATAAACTGTACAACTCAGTTGAACAACAAACTGAAATCTTTTAGGTGTAGGGAAGAAAAAATTAAAAAAAAATAAAATAATATGGTTGCATAAGTGTGCACACACTTAAACTAATACTTTGTTGAAGCATCGTTTGATTTTATTACAGCACTCAGTCTTTTTGGGTATGAGTCTATCAGCATGGCATATCTTGACTTGGCAATATTTGCCCACTCTTCTTTGCAAAAACACTCCAAACTTGTCAGATTGCGAGGGCATCTCCTGCGCACAACCCTCTTCAGATCACCCCACAGATATTTAATGGGATTCAGGTCTGGGCTCTGGCTGGGCCATTCCAAAACTTTCATCTTCTTCTGGTGAAGCCATTCCTTTGTTGATTTGGATGTATGCTTTGGGTCGTTGTCATGCTGAAAAATGAAGTTCCTCTTTATGTTCAGCTTTCTAGCAGAAGCCTGAAGGTTTTGTGCCAATATTGACTTGTATTTGGAACTGTTTATAATTCCCTCTACCTTGACTAAGGCCCCTGTTCCAGCTGAAGAAAAACAGCCCCAAAACATGATGCTTCCACCACCATGCTTCACGGTGGGTATGGTGTTCTTTTGGTGATGTGCAGTGTTGTTTTTGCGCCAAACATATCTATTGTCAAAAAGTTCAACCTTGGTTTCATCAGACCAGAACACATTTTCTCACATACTTTTGGGAGACTTCAGATGTGTTTTTGCAAAATTTAGCCGGGCTTGGATGATTTTCTTGGTAAGAAAAGGCTTCCGTCTTGCCACTCTACCCCATAGCCCAGACATATGAAGAATACAGGAGATTGTTGTTACATGTACCACACAGCCAGTACTTGCCAGATATTCCTGCAGCTCCTTTAATGTTGCTGTAGGCCTCTTGGCAGCCTCCCTGACCAGTTCCCTTCTCATCTTTTCATAAGTTGGGGGGAGCCTTTAACCGCTTGCCAACCGCATAACTTGCATATACGGGGGCAGAGCAGCTCTCCTGCTCTAGATCATGTACTTAGTATGTGATTCATGTGTCCGGGCCAGGGGCGTGCGTGTGCCCGCCAGCCTGGCTGTGCTGTCATTCCTCACAGCACATGCCGATCACCGGGTCCCGGCCAAAGATTGCCCCCTGGAACTAAATCATCGGCGCTGAACGCAACTCTGTTATTGTAAAACATACAGAGCTGCATTCATGAACGGGATTTAGTTTTTTCATTCCCTGCTAAACAGGGAACAAAAACAACAATATCCTTAGTAGAAGCAGCACACATCACACACATTACACATAGTTAACCCCTTAATCACCCCTAGATGTTAACCCCTTTCTATCCAGTGTCATTAATACAGTTACAGTGTATATTATTAGCACCGATCACTGTTTTATTGTCACTGGTGATGTCAGTGGCAGTCAGTCAGTTCCTCCCCAGCGTCCGTGTCAGATTGCCCACCGCATCACAGTCCCGTTATAAGTCGCTGACCATTACTAGTATAAAAAAATTAAAAACTAAATAAAAATTCCAGTAATATATCCCATAGTTTGTAGACGCTATAACTATCACAGAAACAGATCAAAATAACCCTTATTGGGATTTTTCTTTACCAAAGACTGAATACACTTTGGCCAAAATTTATGAAATTAGTTAATTTTTATTTTTATTTTTTTTTAATATGTTTTATAATAGAAAGTAAAAAATATTGTTTTGTTTTTTTCAAAATTGTTAATCTTTTTTTTGTTTATATCGCAAAAAATAAAAAACCCAGTGGTGATCAATTACCACCAAAAGAAAGCTCTATTTGTGTGAATTGTGTGATATAAATTTAGTTTGGGTACAGTGTTGCATAACCGCGCAATCGCCAGATAAAGTAACGCAGTGCTAAATAGCAAAAAATGGCCGGGTCAGGAAGGGAGTAAAATCTTATTAAGGAGGTCAAGTGGTTAATGTATTACTGTAATGTAGTCTGGCTGCATGTAATATGTCTCTTTTTTTATTTTATCAGCTGTTTCAGAACTACAGGACCCATGAGGCATTGCAAGGAAAGTTCTGTGAGGCATTGCAAGGCTTACAGTTGCAAGCATGACTCCCAAAGGCATAGGCATTATTATTATTATACAGGATTTATATAGCACCAACAGTTTACATAGTGCTTTACAATAAAAAAAAGGGGGGCAGTACAATTGCAATACAGTGCAATGCAGAAGGAATAGGAAGACTCATGGAGCTTACAATCTAAGGGAGGCGAAGGTGGTACAAAGGGTAATGGCTGCAGGGGATGATCTGAGGGAGGTGACTCGAGTACAGTTCTTAGGTGAAAGTGGGGTAGGCTTCCCCGAATGAGTGCGTTTTCAAGGATAGCCTAAATGTGGACAGGGTAGGAGCTGACCAGACGTGCTGGGGCAGGGTATGCCAAAGGATGGGAGAGGCTCTGGAGAAGTCCTGTAGGTGAGCATGGGAGGAGGTAACAAGGGGACTAGAGAGCAGGAGCTCCTGGGAGGAGTGGAGAGGACGATATGGGCAATATCTGCAGATGGATTGGGGATGTAGCTGGGGGCTATGTTGTGGATGGCCTTGTATGTTGGGTTTAGTATTTTGAATTTTATACAGTATGGTAGGGGAAGGCAGGGGAGAGATTGGCAGAGAGGGGCAGCAGTCACAGATCAGTTAGTAAGGTGTATTAGTCTGGCAGCAGCATTCATGATGTACTGAAGGGGGGCTAGCCTATGTAAAGGTAGGCCAGTGAGGAGGGAGTTGGAGTAGCCAAGGTAGGAAATAACCAAGGAGTGAATAAAACTGTTTTGTTAGGTCATTAGTTAGGAAGGGGCGAATTCTGGAGATGTTGCAGAGGTTAATGCGGCAAGATTTAACCAGTGATTGGATGTGGGGGCTGAAGGAGAGGTCAGAGTCCAGGATTACACCCAGCACCTGTGTGTGCGTGTGTGGAGGGACCAATGGTTGTGCTGTTGATCTTAATAGTAAAGTCATGGGGAGGGGATATTACAAGCTCAGTTTTAGACAAATTCCCAGTTTTAGACAAATTGAGCTTGAGGAAGTGGTGTGACATCCATACTCATATGTTGCTCAGTAAGTTTGTGATGCATGAGGACATTGAGGTGCTGAGTTGAGGAGTCGAGAGCTAGATCTGTGTTGTCAGCATAGAGGTGGTATTTGAAGCCATGGGAAGTTATCAACTGGCCCAGGAAAGAGGTATAGAGAGAGAATAAGAGGGGCCCAAGGACAGAAAGAGAGAGGAGCGGAGGAGATGTTGTTGTATGTGACACTGAAAGTGCGCTGAGATAGGTAGGAGGAAAACCATGAAATAGCAGAGTCACGGAGACCAAGGGAGTAGAGTTTATTGAGGAGGAGTGGGTGGTCAACTGTGTCAAAGGCAGCAGAAATGTCGAAGAGTATGGGTATGGAGCACTGGCCATCGGTTTTAGCAGTCAGGAGGTAATTGGTGAGTTTTAATAGGGCATTTTCAATGGAATGTTGTGGACGGAAGCCAGACTGTAGGGGATCGAGAAGGTTGTTGTCAGTGAGGTAGCAACTCGTACAGTTGTGGACAAGGCATTCAAGAAGCTTGGAGGCAAACAGGAGCAGGGAAATGGGTCTTAAGTTATTTAAACAGGTGGGGTCCAGTGAGGGTTTTTTAAGTATGAGTAACCAGTGCATGTTTGAGCGGAGAGGTTGAAGATGTGGATTAGAGGGTTTAGGATAGAGCAGGAAGGTGGTCGCAGTAGTTGTGAGGGGACAGGTGGTGGAGTGGGCTGTGGAAAGAAGCTTAGTAACTTCCTCAGAGCTAACTGGATTGTAGGAGGAAAGTGTTGAGTGTGGTGTTGGAATTGGTGTGTTGGTTGGTGGAGGAATCTGGATGCTGGATATTTCATCATGAAATGTGTCGATTTTGTTTTTGAAGCAATTGGCAATCTCCTGGGCAGTAAGCAAGTTGGTGGGTGGAGACAGTGGGGGGTGGAGTAAGGAATTAAGGGTAGAAAAGAGTTGACGAGGCTTGGATGAGAGAGATTTGATGAGAGTGGTGTAGTAGATTTGTTTAGCCGAGTGGAGGCAGGAGTTGTATTTGAGAAGGGCAGATTTGTAGAGGGTGAAGTCTTGTAGGGATTTAGTTTTACGCCACACTCGCTCAAGAGCATGGCTGTGTTTCTTGAGACTTTTGGTGTCCTCTGTTTGCCAAGGTTGTATCAGGTGAGGGGCCTGGTTCTGCGTGTAGAGATGGATGCAAGTGTGTCCAGGGATATCATAAAGGCAATCGGTATTAGAATGAAGGTGGCGAAGGTTGAGTTGGCAAAGGTTGAGTTGGCGAAGGTTCCTACGAGTAACTGCAGGTTGGCGGCATGGGAGGTAGGATACAAGAAGAGTGTGAAACTGATTGAGGTTATGATCGTAGAGAGGAAAGGGGGTGTTAGTGAAGTTGCAGGGAGTGCAGAGGTGGGAGTATACGAGGTCAAGAGTGTTGGAGTGAGTGGTGGTTTGTGTCCATTATTTTAGCTTGAAGGAGGAGGTTAAATTGAGTAGTTGAGTGGCTGAGGTGTTTGCATTGACTGGAATGTTAAAGTCTCCAAAGGATGATGGCAGGTACTTCAGAGGAGAAGAAGTAGAGTAGCCATGCAGAGAAGTTGTCAAGAAAACGTGACACCGGGCCGGGGGGTTGGTAAATTACTGCAACTTTTAGACAAACTGGAGGAAAAAAACGAATGCAGTGCACTTCAAAAGAACAGAGGGAAAGTGAGGGAGTGTAGGAAGAACCTGTAAGGTGCTTTTTGGGGAGAGAAGTCCAACTCCACCTCCTTTTCATCTGCTGGATCTGGGAGAGTGAGTCCAGAGGAGGCCACTATGGGAGAGGGCAGCTGGAGAGGCATTGTCGGATTCCTGGAACTAAGTTTTGGCAATAGCAAGGAGATTGAGGAAGTTGGAGAGGAAAAGGTCATTGACAGAGGCAAGTTTATTAGCGACAGAGTGGGCATTCCAGAGGGCACACATAAGGGGGGCTGGCTCTTGGGATCAGGGGAATTGAGATAAGAGAGTGGGAGTTACAGCTACTGTCAAAGAAGGTAGACTGTCAATTCTGGGGTTAAGAGTTAGCTGGAGAAGGGCCAGGGTTTAGGGCAATATCCCCAGACATTAGGAGTAGTAGGAGGGTGAGGGCAGGTGCTGTAGTGAAGTGGAACTGGTGGCATTGTGTGGGCTCAGAATGAGCAGGAGGTGATGAGTGCAGTAATATTGAGAGGGCACAACTGAGGGGGATGTGTACAGGTTGTGGTGTGGAGAAGGGGGGTAAAGAAATGAGAGTTTGAGGAGAGAGGGCGTTACTGCAAAGAAGATTAGTATGAGCATGACGGTGGGTAGAGAGAGGGCAAAAGAAGGCAAAGGGAAAGAAAAGATGAAAGGGTAATTTACAGAGTTTGTAGTTGATAACTAATGTTTGTACTTGCCTTTATAGTAGTGCCTTATTTAAAGTGCCGTTTTGAAAGTGCCAAGCACTTAACGTCACCCTGGCACTTTACCCAAGTAGTGACCAGCCTGTCCCTCGCTAGCAGTCCCGAGAGTTAAACTGAATTTATACTGGGATGGGGTTGAGGGAGGTTAGCAATTATTCAATTTAGAGCTAATAAAAAAGGCACATGGAGAAAATGTGTGTGTGTGGGGGGGGGGGGGGGTCTGCCCTAAACTAATTGCTAAGCAAAAGAGGGACAGCAAGATAAGGATAGGTGCTTGACCTTGGCAAAGCACCATAATAAAAGTAAGCATGACTTCGAGACAAGTATAAACAGCAGTTTCAAGTCTGAATGTAGTAGTTGATATCAGTAATGAAATGTAGCGCAGCGTTGCAGAGAATGGTTTACTGGTTACCAGTGGTTACCGGAGGGAGATGTGGATGGCAAACTGGCAGAGTGGCATGAGAGGACTTGTAGTTCTTGCAACAGCTGGAGGGTCGCAGGTTGGACACCCATGAGCTAGATATTGTAGCAAAAAAAAAAATCTATGCTCCCAGCACATAGGGGAGTCAGGCCATGGTTCTCGCGCACAATCAGCGGCCCAGCTTTCCTGCAGCCTAAAGTGCCACAAAGAACACTGCTCTAATCAACTTTATTTATCACTCCTTGTGATTAGAGCAGTGTTTCCGGAGTGTGTTGGAGTGTTGGGCTGCTGCTTGTATACCCTTGCTGGACTAATTTTCTGATTTAAAAAAAATTAAAGTAAAAAAGACGTCTCTTCATAAGTTTATATGCATTCTGACAATTGAACATTATTAATTCTGCTTTAATTTTATTGTCCAACTTTTACCGCAATGTAATGCTTTTTTTCTGCACTCAGGGGCCTGTGAATCTTCCCTCGCCTGTTCCACATGTCAGGTCTACGTCAGCCTAGAGTATTTGAATCGACTTCCTGAGCCAGATGAGAGGTAATATAATTCAGAGTTGTCTCGTCAAATATGAGATGCTGAATAAACCAGCAATTCTCAAACATTACTCACTAAAGCCTAGAAGCAGGGGCGGTGCCAGGTGGGTGCTTGGGTGTGCTAAAGCACCCTCAAAAATTGTTTAAGCACCCTCATAGCACCCCCAAAATCTACACAGTTGAATTTCCAATATATGTCACGGAATTTTTTTAAATACATTTTTACCTGTGTGCTCTGTGACAAAAAAAAGTCTGGAGACTCTTTCATATAGAGGAGGGATACTGCAGCTCTGGCCACATAAGCCGCTGATCTTCAGTGAGTCCCGGCATCATTAGTGGCGGATTGATCTGAGTACTGTACAGAGGCGCCTGGTTTTGAAAGCATTGGGACATGTGGCGCCTCTGTACTTGCCAGCCGCACTAAGGAAAGGAAGGAGAAGCTCTCAGCCCAGCCGAGCCGTGGAGGAAAGAATTCGTCTCTCTCTCTCCTTGTATGGAAGCCACACCCACCCCTCCTCCTCGTCACCACCAGGCAGACAGGAGCTGTGTGTGATTCTATGGAGCTTCTATGGAGCTGCTGTGGGCTGAGCCAAGATCAGGACAAGAGGGAAGGTTCCTATCCCAGCCCCAGAGGAAGAAGGATTTCTTCTGCAAATGTAAATAGAGCGCACCCGCCCCCTCACCATCACATTGTCACCTGTCTGGCCCTGATCCTTATTATAGAGCTGCTGAGCTGGGAGGGGATAGGGACAGGCAGTGGGACTCCAGTCCTAATCAATAGAGGAAGGATAAGGATTGTTTTTCTGTCAGTAAGCATTACCAACACCAGGCTGTACCAACCCTTCCCACACCAGGCAGTGCCAGCCCCTTCCCACACCAGGCAGTGCCAGCCCCTCCCCACACCAAGCAGTGCCAGCCCCTCCCCACACCAGGCAGTACCTGTTCCTTATGGAGCACCTGAGCTGAGACAAGGGAGGTCTGGGGGGGGACTCTTAATCTCCTCTGTGGTGGTGGCAGACACTGATTTAGGGGCATACCCAGGGGTCAAGTCCTGGGGAAAAAAGTGTGGGAACTCACCCAAGATTTCACCCCCCACCTCAAAAATAAATGTATCCACATCCCCGCCCAGCATCAACCATCCCTTTCCACAATGTATCCCCATCCCTGCCCAGCATCAACCATCCCTTTCCACAATGTATCCCCATCCCTGCCCAGCATCATCCATCCCTCTCTACAATGTATGCCCATCCCCGCCAGAATCCTGGAGAGGAATGGATGATGCTGGGCGGGGATGGGGATACATTGTAAGGAGGGATGGAGGAGGTCACTCTCCTGCTCTGGGTACTCTGAGGGGGTCACTCTCTTGCTCTGGGTACACTTAGGGGGTCACTCTCTTGCTCTGGGAACTCAGAGGGGGTCACTCTCTGGCTCTGGGAACTCAGAGGGGGTCACTCTCTTTCTCTGGGTGCACTTAGGGGGTCACTCTCTTGCTCTGGGTACACTTAGGGGGTCACTTAGGGGATGATGCTGGGCGGGGACGGGGATACATTGTAGGGAGGGATGGAGGGGGTCACACTCCTTCTCTGGGTACACTTAGGGGATCATCTCCTGCTCTGGGAACTGAGGGGGTCACTCTCCTGCTCTGTGTACACTTAGGGGGTCACGCTCTTGCTCTGGGTACACTTAGGGAGTCACTCTCCTGCTCTGGGAACTCTGGGGGGTCACTCTCCGGCTCTGGGTACACTTAGGGGGTCACTCTCCTGCTCTCGGTACAATTAGGGGGTCACTCTCCTGCTCTGGGTACACTTAAGGGGTCACTCTGCTACTTTGGGTACACATTTAGGGGGTCACTCTCTTGCTCTGTGTACACTTAGGGGGTCACTCTCTTGCTCTGTGTACACTTAGGGGGTCACTCTCTTGCTCTGGGTACACTTAGGGAGTCACTCTCCTGCTCTGGGTACACTTAGGGGGTCACTCTCTTGCTCTGGAAACTCTGAGGGGGTCACTCTCCTGCTCTGGGAACTCTGGGGGGTCACTCTCCTGCTCTGGGAACTCTGAGGGGGTCACTCTCCTGCTCTGGGTACACTTAGGGGGGGTCACTCTCCTGCTCTGGGCACTCTGAGGGGGGTCACCCTCCTGCTCTGGGTACACTTAAGGGGTCACTCTGCTACTTTGGGTACACTTAGGGGGTCACTCTCCTGCTCTCGGTACAATTAGGGGGTCACTCTCCTGCTCTGGGTACACTTAAGGGGTCACTCTGCTACTTTGGGTACACATTTAGGGGGTCACTCTCTTGCTCTGTGTACACTTAGGGGGTCACTCTCTTGCTCTGTGTACACTTAGGGGGTCACTCTCTTGCTCTGGGTACACTTAGGGAGTCACTCTCCTGCTCTGGGTACACTTAGGGGGTCACTCTCTTGCTCTGGAAACTCTGAGGGGGTCACTCTCCTGCTCTGGGAACTCTGGGGGGTCACTCTCCTGCTCTGGGAACTCTGAGGGGGTCACTCTCCTGCTCTGGGTACACTTAGGGGGGGTCACTCTCCTGCTCTGGGCACTCTGAGGGGGGTCACCCTCCTGCTCTGGGTACACTTAAGGGGTCACTCTGCTACTTTGGGTACACTTAGGGGGTCACTCTCTTGCTCTGTGTACACTTAGGGGGTCACTCTCTTGCTCTGGGTACACTTAGGGGGTCACTCTCTTGCTCTGGGAACTCTGAGGGGGTCACTCTCTTGCTCTGGGTGCACTTAGGGGGTCACTCTCTTTCTCTGGGTGCACTTAGGGGGTCACTCTCTTGCTCTGGAAACTCTGAGGGGGTCACTCTCCTGCTCTGGGTACACTTAGGGTCTCACTCTCCTGCTCTGGGTACACTTAGGGGGTCACTCTCCTGCTCTGGGAACTCTGAGGGGTTCACTCTCCTGCTCTGGGTACACTTAAGGGGTCACTCTCCTGCTCTGGGTACACTTAGGGGGTCACTCTCCTGCTCTGGGTACACTTCGGGGGTCACTCTGCTACTTTGGGTACACTTAGGGGGTCACTCTCTTGCTCTGTGTACACTTAGGGGGTCACGCTCTTGCTCTGGGTACACTTAGGGAGTCACTCTCCTGCTCTGGGCACTCTGAGGGGGTCACTCTCCTGCTCTGGGTACACTTAGGGGGTCTCTCTCTTTCTCTGGATGCACTTAGGGGGTCACTCTCCTGCTCTTGGTACACTTAGGGGGTCACTCTCCTGCTCTGGGTACACTTTGGGGTCACTCTCTTGCTCTGGGTACACTTAGGGCGTCACTCTCCTGCTCTGGGAACTCCCCATCCCCGCCACAATCCTGGAGAGGGATGGATGATGCTGGGCGGGGATGGGGATACATTGTAGGGAGGGATGGTGGGGGTCACTCTCCTGCTCTGGGTACACTTAGGGGGTCACTCTCCTGCTCTAGGTACACTTAGGGGGTCCCTCCCTCACCTGCTCTGGGCACTCTGAGGTTGTCACTCTCTTGCTCTGGGTACACTTAGGGGGTCACTCTCTTGCTCTGGGTACACTTAGGGGGTCACTCTCTTGCTCTGGGTACACTTAGGGGGTCCCTCTCTTGCTCTGGGTACACTTAGGGGGTCACTCTCTTGCTCTGGTAACTCTGAGGGGGTCACTCTCCTGCTCTGGGTACACTTAGGGGGGTCACTCTCCTGCTCTGGGAACTTTGATGGGGTCACTCTCCAGCTCTGGGTACACTTAGGGGGTCACTCTCCTGCCCTGGGTACACTTAGGGGGTCATCTCCTGCTCTGGGAACTGAGGGGGTCACTCCCCTGCTCTGGGTACACTTAGGGGGTCACTCTCCTGCTCTGGGCACTCTGAGGGGGGTCACCCTCCTGCTCTGGGTACACTTAGGGGGTCACCCTCCTGCTCTGGGTACACTTAGGGGGCCACTATCTTTCTCTGGGTGCACTTAGGGGGTCACTCTCTTGCTCTGGGTACTCTTAAGGGGTCACTCTCCTTCTCTGGGTACACTTAGGGGGTCACTCTCCTGCTCTGGGTACACTTAGGGGGTCACTCTCCTACTCTGGGTACACTTAGGGGGTCACTCTCTTGCTCTGGGAACTCTGAGGGGGTCACCCTCCTGCTCTGAGTACACTTAGGGGGTCACTCTCCTGCTCTAGGTACACTTAGGCGGTCCCTCCCTCTCCTGCTCTGGGCACTCTGAGGGGGTCATTCTCCTACTCTTGGTACACTTAGGGGGTCACTCTACTTTTCTGGGTACACTTAGGGGGTCACTCTCCTGCTCTGGTGCTCTGGGCACTCTGAGGGGGTCACCCTCCTGCTCTGGGTATACTTAGGGGGTCACCCTCCTGCTCTGTGTACACTTAGGGGGTCTCTCTCCTGCTCTGGGTACACTTAGGGGGTCACTCTCTTGCTCTGGGTACACTTAAGGGGTCACTCTCTTGCTCTGGGTACACTTAGGGGGTCACTCTCCTGCTCTGGGTACACTTAGGGGGTCACTCTCCTACTCTGGGTACACTTAGGGGGTCACTCTCCTTCTCTGGGTACACTTAGGGGGTCATCTCCTCCTTTGGGAACTGAGGGGGTCACTCACCTGCTCTGGGTACACTTAGGGGGTCACTCTCTTACTCTGTTCACTCTGAGGGGGGTCACCCTCCTGCTCTGGGTACACTTAGGGGGTCACCCTCCTGCTCTGGGTACACTTAGGGGGCCACTATCTTTCTCTGGGTGCACTTAGGGGGTCACTCTCTTGCTCTGGGTACACTTAGGGGGTCACTCTCCTGCTCTGGGTACACTTAGGGGGCCGCTATCTTTCTCTGGGTGCACTTAAGGGGTCACTCTCTTGCTGTGGGTACACTTAGGGGGTCACTCTCCTGCTCTGGGTACACTTAGGGGGTCACTCTCCTACTCTGGGTACACTTAGGGGGTCACTCTCCTGCTCTGGGTACACTTGGGGGGTCATCTCCTGCTCTAGGTACACTTAGGGGGTCCCTCCCTCTCCTGCTCTTGGCACTCTGAGGGGGTCACTCTCCTACTCTGGGTACACTTAGGGGGTCACTCTCTTGTTCTGGGTACACTTAGGGGGTCACTCTCCTGCTCTTGGTACACTTAGGGGGTCACTCTCCTGCTCTGGGTACACTTAGGGGTCACTCTCTTGCTCTGGGTACACTTAAGGGGTCACTCTCTTTCTCTGGTTACACTTAAGGGGTCACTCTCTTGCTCTGGGTACACTTAGGGGGTCACTCTCTTTCTCTGGATGCACTTAGGGGGTCACTCTCCTGCTCTGGGTACACTTAGGGGGTCACTCTCTTGTTCTGGGTACACTTAGGGGGTCACTCTCCTGCTCTGGGTACACTTAGGGGGTCACTCACCTGCTCTTGGAACTCCCCATCCCCGCCAGAATCCTGGAGAGGGATGGATGATGCTGGGCGGGGATGGGGATACATTGTAGGGAGGGATGGAGGGGGTCACTCTCCTGCTCTGGGTACACTTAGGGGGTCACTCTCCTGCTCTAGGTACACTTAGGGGGTCCCTCCCTCTCCTGCTCTTGGCACTCTGAGGGTGTCACTCTCCTGCTCTGGGTACACTTAGGGGGTCCCTCTCTTGCTCTGGGTACACTTAGGGGGTCACTCATTTGCTCTGGGTACACTTAGGGGGTCACTATCTTTCTCTTGGTACACTTAAGGGGTCACTCTCTTGCTCTGGGTACACTTAGGGGGTCACTCTCCTACTCTGGGTACACTTAGGGGGTCACTCTCCTACTCTGGGTACACTTAGGGGGTCACTCTCCTTCTCTGGGTACACTTAGGGGGTCATCTCCTGCTCTGGGTACACTTAGGGCTTCACCCTCCTGCTCTGGGTACACTTAGGGGGTCACCCTCCTGCTCTGGGTACACTTAGGGGGTCACTCTCTTGCTCTGGGTACACTTAAGGGGTCACTCTCTTGCTCTGGGTACACTTAGGGGGTCTCTCTCCTGCTCTGGGTACACTTAGGGGGTCACTCTCCTTCTCTGGGTACACTTAGGGGGTCATCTCCTGCTCTGGGAACTGAGGGGTCACTCCCCTGCTCTGCGTACACTTAGGGGGTCACTCTCCTGCTCTGGGCACTCTGAGGGGGGTCACCCTCCTGCTCTGGGTACACTTAGGGCTTCACCCTCCTGCTCTGGGTACACTTAGGGGGTCTCTCTCCTGCTCTGGGTACACTTAGGGGGTCACTCTCCTTCTCTGGGTACACTTAGGGGGTCACTCTCCTGCTCTGGGTACACTTAGGGGGTCACTCTCCTGCTCTGGGAACTCTGAGGGGGTCACTCTCCTGCTCTAGGTACACTTAGGGGGTCCCTCCCTCTCCTGCTCTTGGCACTCTGAGGGTGTCACTCTCCTGCTCTGGGTACACTTAGGGGGTCCCTCTCTTGCTCTGGGTACACTTAGGGGTCACTCATTTGCTCTGGGTACACTTAGGGGGTCACTATCTTTCTCTTGGTACACTTAAGGGGTCACTCTCTTGCTCTGGGTACACTTAGGGGGTCACTCTCCTGCTCTGGGTACACTTAGGGGGTCACTCTCCTACTCTGGGTACACTTAGGGGGTCACTCTCCTTCTCTGGGTACACTTAGGGGGTCACTCTCCTGCTCTGGGTACACTTAGGGCTTCACCCTCCTGCTCTGGGTACACTTAGGGGGTCACCCTCCTGCTCTGGGTACACTTAGGGCTTCACCCTCCTGCTCTGGGTACACTTAGGGGGTCACTCTCTTGCTCTGGGTACACTTAAGGGGCCACTCTCTTGCTCTGGGTACACTTAGGGGGTCTCTCTCCTGCTCTGGGTACACTTAGGGGGTCACTCTCTTGCTCTGGGTACACTTAAGGGGCCACTCTCTTGCTCTGGGTACACTTAGGGGGTCTCTCTCCTGCTCTGGGTACACTTAGGGGGTCTCTCTCCTGCTCTGGGTACACTTAGGGGGTCACTCCCCTGCTCTGCGTACACTTAGGGGGTCACTCTCCTGCTCTGGGCACTCTGAGGGGGGTCACCCTCCTGCTCTGGGTACACTTAGGGCTTCACCCTCCTGCTCTGGGTACACTTAGGGGGTCTCTCTCCTGCTCTGGGTACACTTAGGGGGTCACTCTCCTTCTCTGGGTACACTTAGGGGGTCACTCTCCTGCTCTGGGTACACTTAGGGGGTCACTCTCCTGCTCTGGGTACACTTAGGGGGTCACTCTCCTACTCTGGGTACACTTAGGGGGTCACTCTCTTGCTCTGGATGCACTTAGGGGGTCACTCTCCTGCTCTGGGTACACTTAGGGGGTCACTCTCTTTCTATGGATGCACTTAGGGGGTCACTCTCTTGTTCTGGGTACACTTAGGGGGTCACTCTCCTGCTCTTGGTACACTTAGGGGGTCACTCTCTTGCTCTAGGTACACTTAGGGGGTCACTCTCCTGCTCTGGGAACTCCCCATCCCCGCCAGAATCCTGGAGAGGGATGGATGATGCTGGGCGGGGATGGGGATACATTGTAGGGAGGGATGGAGGGGGTCACTCTCTTGCTCTGGGTACACTTAGGGGGTCACTCTCTTGCTCTGGGTACACTTAGGGGGTCACTCTCTTGCTCTGGGTACACTTAGGGGGTCACTCTCTTGCTCTGGGAACTCTGAGGGGGTCACCCTCCTGCTCTGGGTACACTTAGGGGGTCACTCTCTTGCTCTGGGTACACTTAAGGGGCCACTCTCTTGCTCTGGGTACACTTAGGGGGTCTCTCTCCTGCTCTGGGTACACTTAGGGGGTCACTCTCTTGCTCTGGGTACACTTAAGGGGCCACTCTCTTGCTCTGGGTACACTTAGGGGGTCTCTCTCCTGCTCTGGGTACACTTAGGGGGTCTCTCTCCTGCTCTGGGTACACTTAGGGGGTCACTCCCCTGCTCTGCGTACACTTAGGGGTTCACTCTCCTGCTCTGGGCACTCTGAGGGGGGTCACCCTCCTGCTCTGGGTACACTTAGGGCTTCACCCTCCTGCTCTGGGTACACTTAGGGGGTCTCTCTCCTGCTCTGGGTACACTTAGGGGGTCACTCTCCTTCTCTGGGTACACTTAGGGGGTCACTCTCCTGCTCTGGGTACACTTAGGGGGTCACTCTCCTGCTCTGGGAACTCTGAGGGGGTCACTCTCCTGCTCTGGGTACACTTAGGGGGTCACTCTCCTGCTCTGGGTACACTTAGGGGGTCACTCTCCTACTCTGGGTACACTTAGGGGGTCACTCTCTTTCTCTGGATGCACTTAGGGGGTCACTCTCCTGCTCTGGGTACACTTAGGGGGTCACTCTCTTTCTATGGATGCACTTAGGGGGTCACTCTCTTGTTCTGGGTACACTTAGGGGGTCACTCTCCTGCTCTTGGTACACTTAGGGGGTCACTCTCTTGCTCTAGGTACACTTAGGGGGTCACTCTCCTGCTCTGGGAACTCCCCATCCCCGCCAGAATCCTGGAGAGGGATGGATGATGCTGGGCGGGGATGGGGATACATTGTAGGGAGGGATGGAGGGGGTCACTCTCTTGCTCTGGGTACACTTAGGGGGTCACTCTCTTGCTCTGGGTACACTTAGGGGGTCACTCTCTTGCTCTGGGTACACTTAGGGGGTCACTCTCTTGCTCTGGGAACTCTGAGGGGGTCACTCTCCTGCTCTGGGTACACTTAGGGGGTCACTCTCTTGCTCTGGGTACACTTAGGGGGTCACTCTCTTGCTCTGGAAACTCTGAGGGGGTTACTCTCCTGCTCTGGGTACACTTAGGGGGTCACTCTCTTGCTCTGGGAACTCTGAGGGGGTCACTCTCCTGCTCTGGGTACACTTAGGGGGTCACTCTCTTGCTCTGGGTACACTTAGGGGGTCACTCTCTTGCTCTGGGAACTCTGAGGGGGTCACTCTCCTGCTCTGGGTACACTTAGGGGGTCACTCTCCTGCTCTGGGTACACTTAGGGGGTCACTCTCCTGCTCGGTGTACACTTAGGGGGTCACTCTCCTGCTCTGGGAACTCTGAGGGGGTCACTCTCCTGCTCTGGGTACACTTAGGGGGTCACTCTCCTGCTCTGGGTACACTTAGGGGGTCACTCTCCTGCTCTGGGTATACTTAGGGGGTCACTCTCTTGCTCTGGGTACACTTAGGGGGTCACTCTCTTGCTCTGGGTACACTTAGGGGGTCACTCTATTGCTATGGGAACTCTGAGGGGGTCACTCTCCTGCTCTGGGTACACTTAGGGGGTCTCTCTTATGCTCTGGGAACTCTGAGGGGGTCACTCTCCATCTCTGGGTACACTTAGGGGGTCACTCTCTTGCTCTGGGTACACTTAGGGGGTCACTCTCTTGCTCTGGGTACACTTAGGGGGTCACTCTCCTGCTCTGGGTACACTTAGGGGGTCACTCTCCTGCTCTGTGTACACTTAGGGGGTCACTCTCCTGCTCTGGGAACTCTGAGGGGGTCACTCTCCTGCTCTGGGTACACTTAGGGGGTCACTCTCCTGCTCTGGGTACACTTAGGGGGTCACTCTCCTGCTCTGGGTATACTTAGGGGGTCACTCTCTTGCTCTGGGTACACTTAGGGGGTCACTCTCTTGCTCTGGGAACTCTGAGGGGGTCACTCTCCTGCTCTGGGTACACTTAGGGGGTCTCTCTTATGCTCTGGGAACTCTGAGGGGGTCACTCTCCATCTCTGGGTACACTTAGGGGGTCACTCTCCATCTCTGGGTACACTTAGGGGGTCACTCTCTTGCTCTGGGTACACTTAGGGGGTCACTCTCTTGCTCTGGGTACACTTAGGGGGGGTCACTCTCCTGCTCTGGGAACTCCCCATCCCTCCAGAATCCTGGAGAGGGATGGATGATGCTGGGCGGGGATGGGGATACATTGTAGGGAGGGATGGAGGGGGTCACTCTCCTGCTCTGGGTACACTTAGGGGGTCCCTCCCTCTCCTGCTCTGGGCACTCTGAGGGGGTCACTCTCTTGCTCTGGGCACTCTGAGGGGGTCCCTCTCTTGCTCTGGGTACACTTAGGGGGTCCCTCTCTTGCTCTGGGTACACTTAGGGGGTCACTCTCTTGCTCTGGGTACACTTAGGGGGTCACTCTCTTGCTCTGGGTACACTTAGGGGGTCACTCTCCTGCTCTGGGTACACTTAGGGGGTCCCTCCCTCTCCTGCTCTGGGCACTCTGAGGGGGTCACTCTCTTGCTCTGGGCACTCTGAGGGGGTCCCTCTCTTGCTCTGGGTACACTTAGGGGGTCCCTCTCTTGCTCTGGGTACACTTAGGGGGTCACTCTCTTGCTCTGGGTACACTTAGGGGGTCACTCTCCTGCTCTGGGTACACTTAGGGGGTCACTCTCCTGCTCTGGAAACTCCCCATCCCCGCCAGAATCCTGGAGAGGGATGGATGATGCTGGGCGGGGATGGGGATACATTGTAGGGAGGGATGGAGGGGGTCACTCTCCTGCTCTGGGTACACTTAGGGGGTCACTCTCCTGCTCTAGGTACACTTAGGGGGTCCCTCCCTCTCCTGCTCTGGGCACTCTGATGGGGTCACTCTCCTACTCTGGATACACTTAGGGGGTCACTCTCCTACTCTGGGTACACTTAGGGGGTCACTCTCTTGCTCTGGGTACACTTAGGGGGTCACTCTCTTGCTCTTGGTACACTTAGGGGGTCACTCTCTTGCTCTGGGTACACTTAGGGGGTCCCTCTCTTGCTCTGGGTACACTTAGGGGGTCCCTCTCTTGCTCTGGGTACACTTAGGGGGTCACTCTCTTGCTCTCGGTACACTTAGGAGGTCACTCTCTTGCTCTGGGAACTCCCCATCCCCGCCAGAATCCTGGAGAGGGATGGATGATGCTGGGCGGGGATGGGGATACATTGTAGGGAGGGATGGAGGGGGTCACTCTCCTGCTCTGGGTACACTTAGGGGGTCACTCTCCTGCTCTAGGTACACTTAGGGGGTCCCTCCCTCTCCTGCTCTGGGCACTCTGATGGGGTCACTCTCCTACTCTGGATACACTTAGGGGGTCACTCTCTTGCTCTGGGTACACTTAGGGGGTCACTCTCTTGCTCTTGGTACACTTAGGGGGTCACTCTCTTGCTCTGGGTACACTTAGGGGGTCACTCTCTTGCTCTGGGTACACTTAGGGGGTCACTCTCTTGCTCTGGGTACACTTAGGGGGTCCCTCTCTTGCTCTGGGTACACTTAGGGGGTCCCTCTCTTGCTCTGGGTACACTTAGGAGGTCACTCTCTTGCTCTGGGTACACTTAGGAGGTCACTCTCTTGCTCTGGGAACTCCCCATCCCCGCCAGAATCCTGGAGAGGGATGGATGATGCTGGGCGGGGATGGGGATACATTGTAGGGAGGGATGGAGGGGGTCACTCTCCTGCTCTGCGTACACTTAGGGGGTCACTCTCCTGCTCTGGGTACACTTAGGGGGTCACTCTTCTGCTCTAGGTACACTTAGGGGGTCCCTCCCTCTCCTGCTCTGGGCACTCTGAGGGGGTCACTCTCTTGCTCTGGGAACACTTAGGGGGTCCCTCTCTTGCTCTGGGTACACTTAGGGGGTCACTCTCTTGCTCTGGGTACACTTAGGGGGTCACTCTCTTGCTCTGGGTACACTTAGGAGGTCACTCTCTTGCTCTGGGTACACTTAGGAGGTCACTCTCTTGCTCTGGGAACACTTAGGGGGTCACTGTCTTGCTCTGGGTACACTTTGGGGGTCCCTCTCTTGCTCTGGGTACACTTAGGGGGTCACTCTCTTGCTCTGGGTACACTTAGGAGGTCACTCTCTTGCTCTGGGTACACTTAGGAGGTCACTCTCTTGCTCTGGGAACTCCCCATCCCCGCCAGAATCCTGGAGAGGGATGGATGATGCTGGGCGGGGATGGGGATACATTGTAGGGAGGGATGGAGGGGGTCACTCTCCTGCTCTGGGTACACTTAGGGGGTCACTCTCTTGCTCTGGGTACACTTAGGGGGTCACTCTCTTGCTCTGGGAACTCTGAGGGGGTCACTCTCCTGCTCTGGGTACACTTAGGGGGTCACTCTCTTTCTCTGGATGCACTTAGGGGGTCACTCTCTTGTTCTGGGTACACTTAGGGGGTCACTCTCCTGCTCTTGGTACACTTAGGGGGTCACTCTCCTGCTCTAGGTACACTTAGGGGGTCCCTCCCTCTCCTGCTCTGGGCACTCTGAGGGGGTCACTCTCCTACTCTGGGTACACTTAGGGGGTCACTCTCTTGCTCTGGGAACTCTGAGGGGGTCACTCTCCTGCTCTGGGAACTCTGAGGGGGTCACTCTCCTGCTCTGAGAACTCTGAGGGGGTCACTGTCCTGCTCTGGGAACTCTGAGGTGGTCACTCTCCTGCTCTGGGTACACTTAGGGGGTCACTCTCTTTCTCTGGATGCACTTAGGGGGTCACTCTCTTGTTCTGGGTACACTTAGGGGGTCACTCTCCTGCTCTTGGTACACTTAGGGGGTCACTCTCTTGCTCTGGGTACACTTAGGGGGTCACTCTCTTGCTCTGGGTACACTTAGGGGGTCACTCTCCTGCTCTTGGTACACTTAGGGGGTCACTCTCTTGCTCTGGGTACACTTAGGGGGTCACTCTCTTGCTCTGGGTACACTTAGGGGGTCACTCTCTTGCTCTGGGTACACTTAGGGGGTCACTCTCTTGCTCTGGGTACACTTAGGGGGTCACTCTCTTGCTCTGGGTACACTTAGGGGGTCATTCTCTTGCTCTGGGTACACTTAGGGGGTCACTCTCTTGCTCTGGGTACACTTAGGGGGTCACTCTCTTGCTCTGGGTACACTTAGGGGGTCACTCTCTTGCTCTGGGTACACTTAGGGGGTCACTCTCTTGCTCTGGGTACACTTAGGGGGTCACTCTCTTGCTCTGGGTACACTTAGGGGGTCACTCTCTTGCTCTGGGTACACTTAGGGGGTCACTCTCTTGCTCTGGGTACACTTAGGGGGTCACTCTCTTGCTCTGGGTACACTTAGGGGGTCACTCTCTTGCTCTGGGTACACTTAGGGGGTCACTCTCCTGCTCTTGGAACTCCCCATCCCCGCCAGAATCCTGGAGAGGGATGGATGATGCTGGGCGGGGATGGGGATACATTGTAGGGAGGGATGGAGGGGGTCACTCTCCTGCTCTGGGTACCCTTAGGGGGTCACTCTCCTGCTCTGGGTACTTTGATGGGGTCACTCTCCAGCTCTGGGTACACTTAGGGGGTCACTCTCCTGCTCTGGGAACTCTGAGGGGGTCACTCTCCTGCTCTGGGTACACTTAGGGGGTCACTCTCCTGCTCTGGGAACTCTGATGGGGTCACTCTCCTGCTCTGGGTACACTTAGGGGGTCACTCTCCTTCTCTGGGTACACTTAGGGGGTCACTCTCTTGCTCTGGGTACACTTAGGGGGTCACTCTCTTTCTCTGGGAACTCTGAGGGGGTCACTCTCCTGCTCTGGGTACACTTAGGGGGTCTCTCTTATGCTCTGGGAACTCTGAGGGGGTCACTCTCCATCTCTGGGTACACTTAGGGGGTCACTCTCCTGCTCTGGGAACTCCCCATCCCCGCCAGAATCCTGGAGAGGGATGGAGGGAGGATGCTGGGCGGGGATGGGGATACATTGTAGGGAGGGATGGAGGGGGTCACTCTCCTGCTCTGGGTACACTTAGGGGGTCACTCTCCTGCTCTAGGTACACTTAGGGGGTCCCTCCCTCTCCTGCTCTGGGCACTCTGAGGGTGTCACTCTCTTGCTCTGGGTACACTTAGGGGGTCACTCTCTTGCTCTGGGTACACTTAGGGGGTCACTCTCTTGCTCTGGGTACACTTAGGGGGTCCCTCTCTTGCTCTGGGTACACTTAGGGGTCACTCTCTTGCTCTGGGTACACTTAGGGGGTCCCTCTTTTGCTCTGGGAACACTTAGGGGGTCACTCTCTTGCTCTGGGTACACTTAGGGGGTCCCTCTCTTGCTCTGGGTACACTTAGGGGGTCACTCTCTTGCTCTGGGTACACTTAGGGGGTCCCTCTCTTGCTCTGGGTACACTTAGGGGGTCACTCTTGCTCTGGGAACTCTGAGGGGGTCACTCTCCTGCTCTGGGAACTCCCCATCCCCACCAGAATCCTGGAGAGGGATGGAGGATGCTGGGCGGGGATGGGGATACATTGTAGGGAGGGATGGAGGGGGTCTCTCTCCTGCTCTGGGTACACTTAGGGGGTCACTCTCCTGCTCTAGGTACACTTAGGGGGTCCCTCCCTCTCCTGCTCTGGGCACTCTGAGGGGGTCACTCTCTTGCTCTGGGTACACTTAGGGGGTCCCTCTCTTGCTCTGGGTACACTTAGGGGGTCACTCTCTTGCTCTGGGTACACTTAGGGGGTCACTCTCTTGCTCTGGGTACACTTAGGGGGTCACTCTCTTGCTCTGGGTACACTTAGGGGGTCCCTCCCTCTGTTGCTCTGGGCACTCTAAGGGGGTCACTCTCCTACTCTGGGTACACTTAGGGGGTCACTCTCTTGCTCTGGGTACACTTAGGGGGTCACTCTCTTGCTCTGGGTACACTTAGGGGGTCACTCTCCTGCTCTGGGTACACTTAGGGGGTCACTCTCCTGCTCTAGGTACACTTAGGGGGTCCCTCCCTCTGTTGCTCTGGGCACTCTAAGGGGGTCACTCTCCTACTCTGGGTACACTTAGGGGGTCACTCTCTTGCTCTGGGTACACTTAGGGGGTCACTCTCCTTCTCTGGGTACACTTAGTGGGTCACTCTCCTGCTCTGGGTACACTTAGGGGGTCACTCTCTTGCTCTGAGTACACTTAGGGGGTCACTCTCCTTCTCTGGGTACACTTAGTGGGTCACTCTCCTGCTCTGGGTACACTTAGGGGGTCACTCTCCTGCTCTAGGTACACTTAGGGGGTCCCTCCCTCTGTTGCTCTGGGCACTCTGAGGGGGTCACTCTCCTTCTCTGGGCACTCTGAGGGGGGCACTCTAATCTTGACAGTCTACGGGGGAAGCTCTAAAGGGGCACTCCTAATTGTGGCACTTTTAAGAGAGAAGCATGGTCTATATGGGCACTGATCTAAGGGGTTATTTCTGCTCTAGGAACTCTGATGGGACACTCCTGCTCTGGGCATTTGAAGAGGACGTATTGCTGCTTTGGGTACTCTGAGGGGGCACTCCTCTTCTGGGCATTCTAAGGAGTAAGCCTGATCTATATGGGCACTGTGATCTTGAGAGTCATTCCTGCTCTGGGCATCCTAGGGTGTCACTCCTAATCTGGGCACTTATGATGACCACATATAGTGCTGACCTCTTCACTTTATATTCTCTGTTGTAAGTTTTACAATAAAGGGGGCTCACTGACTGCGATTTTCCTGGAGGTTAATTATTGTACAGTGTTGGGGGTTAATTGTGTAGTTCTGTTAGTTATTAATGCATATCCTGGGGGTTCATTGCTGCGCTACATTATTGTGCCATGTGGGAATTTAATTGTTCTTCCATGCTAAGGTGACTAATTATTGTGCAATATTGGTGGTTTATTGTGCCATGCTTGTGGTTCATTTTTGTGCTATGCCGGGGGTTAGTTATTATGTTTTGCTGGTTGTTATGACTGGCCCCGACATGTACTGGAGATTATCTGGCCCTTATACTTACTGGGGAGCTATTGCTGACCTTGGATCTTGCTGGGGGGTTATCATTGTTATTCGCATTTGGGCTTGTTTTACTCCAACAATCAATTCTGTGTGTCCAAAGGCACTATTTTGTCTATATAAAGGGGAAGGGCTGTGAAGAAACACCCAATTTTCGATCATGCCCACTTCTGGCCACACCCACGAGACCGTGATGCACTGCGTGCTCTGCATTAGCTCCACCACTTTTTCTTACAGCACCCACATAGCACCCCCAAAAAAAAATTGTCTGGAGCCGCCCCTGCCTAGCAGACTTCTTATGGATAGTATATAAATCTGTAATTCTGCACTAAGTTAAGTATATATAGAGAGATAAGTGTGGCTGCTGCCTACCCCAAAAACTGCATTAAGTGGAGTTGTTGAAATAGTATAAAACGATGGGGGAAGGGTGTGGTTCCACTGCCAAATACAGTATCTCACAGAAGTGAGTACACCCCTCACATTTTTGTGAATATTTTATTATATCTTTTCATGTGACAACACTGAAGAAATGACACTTTGCTACAATGTAAAGTAGTGAGTGTACAGCTTGTATAACAGTGTAAATTTGCTGTCCCCTCAAAATAACTCAACACACAGCCATTAATGTCTAAACCGCTGGCAACAAAAGTGAGTACACCCCTAAGTGAAAATATCCAAATTGGGCCCAAAGTGTAAATTATTTGTGTGGCCACCTTTATTTTCCAGCACTGCCTTAGCCATCTTGGACATGGAGTTCACCAGAGCTTCACAGGTTGCCACTGGAGTCCTCTTCCACTCCTCCATGATGACATCACAGAGCTGGTGGATGTTAGAGACCTTGCGCTCCTCCACCTTCCGTTTGAGAATGCCCCACAGATGCTCAATAGGGTTTAGGTCTGGAGACATGCTTGACCAGTCCATCACCTTTATCCTCAGCTTCTTTAGCAACGCAGTGATTGTCTTGGAGGTGTGTTTGGGGTCGTTACCATGTTGGAATACTGCCCTGCGACCCAGTCTCCGAAGGGAGGGGATCATGCTCTGCTTCAGTGCAGCACTCATGCAGCCCCAGACCATGACACCCCCACCACCATGCTTGACTGTAGGCAAGACACACTTGTCTTTGTACTCCTCACCTGGTTGCCGCCACACACGCTTGACACCATCTGAACCAAATCCGTTTATCTTGGTCTCATCAGACCACAGGACATGGTTCCAGTAATCCATATCCTTAGTCTGCTTGACTTCAGCAAACTGTTTGCGGACTTTCTTGTGCATCATCTTTAGAAGAGGCTTCCTTCTGAGACGACAGCCATGCAAACCAATTTGATGCAGTGTGCGGCTTATGGTCTGAGCACTGACAGGCTGACCCCCCACCCCTTCAACCTCTGCAGCAATGCTGGCAGCACTCATACGTCTATTTTCCAAAGACAACCTCTGGATATGACGCTGATCACGTGCACTCAACTTCTCTGGTCAACCATGGCGAGTCCTGTTCTGAGTGGATCCTGTCCTGTTCAACCGTTGTATGGTCTTGGTCACCGTGCTGCAGCTCAGTTTCAGGGTCTTGGCAATCTTCTTATAGCCTAGGCCATCTTTCTGTAGAGCAACAATTATTATAACGCTAACGAGTCACATGACGCCGGGGAAGGAAAATGGCTAATTGGGCCCAATTTGGCCATTTTTACTTAGGGGTTTACTCACTTTTGTTGTATATAAACCCTTACCTTGTAAAACAACCCATTCAATTTAACCACTTGCCGACCGCGTAACATACATTAAGCAAAATCACGTACCTGTGCATCATTTTGTGCAATAGCCTCTAGGGGGTGAACGCTGCCGGAGACCCTATCGTGTGCTGATTGGACAGAAGTGGAGCCAATCAGCGGGTCACGATGTCTGCTGGCCACCCGTGATCGTTCCCCATAGAGGCAGAATGGCGGTCAGCCTATGTAAACAAGGCAGATCGCCAATCTGACAGGTGAGAAGATGTAGATGCTAAGCAGGAACATTGATCTCTGTCTTCCCCCAGTCAGAGCATCCACCCCCACCCCCCCCAGTTAGAAATCACTCCCAGGGAACACATTTAACCCTTTGATCGCCCCTGATGTTAACACCTTCCCTGCCAGTGTCAATAGTACAGTGACAGTCCTTTTTCTTAGCACTGTTAGTGTCACTGGTCCCCAAAAAGTGTCACTTGGTGTCAGAGTTGTCCACCGCAATGTCGCAGTCCCGCTAAAAATCGCTGAGCGCCACCATTACTAGTAAAAATAATACAAAATTCCATAAAACTATCCCATCATTTGTAGATACAATAACTTTTGTGCAAACCAATCAATATACACTTATTGGGATTTTTTTTTTACATATTTAAAAATATGTAGCAGAATACATATTGGCCTAAATTGATGAAGAAATTAGATTTTTTTTTTTTACATTTATTGGATATGTATGATAGCAGAAGGTAAAACATAATTTTTTTTTTTTTTAATTAACGCTCTTTTGTTTGTTGAGGTGATTAAATACCACCAAAAGAAAGCTATATTTGTAGGAAAAAAAGGACGTCAGTTTTATTTGGGTACAACGTCGCACGTTGTACCCAAAAGATGTATTAAGGTGAAAAAACACTAGGGTTTTCATCCCCTCTAATACATGACCAGGGATGGGGGATACACTCATGTTAGATAGGGTTATAAAAAAGGAACTGGTGTTGGATAGTTGCATTACTAGCCTGTTGGTGGAGAGCTTTTGCAGTCTTTCCCTTAAACCAGGGGTGTCCAATCTTTTTTCAATGAGGGCCAGATTTGATGAAGTAAACATGCATGAGGGCTGACCATTTTGCCTGACATACTTTGAACCATTAAAATTCGGTCTGTGTGTTAGTTCGAGCACTAATACACTGCCCAACAAGAATTCTCTTGCCTTTGTGGCTGTGTGTGAGTAAAGAGATGAGCTCGGGCATGTTATTTGGATATACCGTATTTATTGGCGTATAACACGCACCTTCACTTTAAGAGGGAAGTTTCAGAAGAAAAACTTAAATTTTAAATAAAGAACTATGAAGCAAAATAAGGGTCAGGGCCCATCTGCAGCCCCACCTTTGCCATGAATGCAGCTCCCCCATTGCCAGGAATGCAGCGCCCACCATGGCCAGGAATGCAGCGCCCACCATGGCCAGGAATGCAGCGCCCACCATGGCCAGGAATGCAGCGCCCACCATGGCCAGGAATGCAGCACCCACCATGGCCAGGAATGCAGCACCCACCATGGCCAGGAATGCAGCACCCACCATGGCCAGGAATGCAGCACCCACCATGGCCAGGAATGCAGCACCCACCATGGCCAGGAATGCAGCACCCACCATTGCCAAGAATGCAGCACCCACCGTCGCCAAGAATGCAGCACCCCCATTGCCAGGAATGCAGCACCCACCATGGCCAGGAATGCAGCACCCACCATGGCCAGGAATGCAGCACCCACCATGGCCAGGAATGCAGCACCCACCATGGCCAGGAATGCAGCACCCACCATTGCCAAGAATGCAGCACCCAGTATTGCCAGGAATGCAGCACCCACATTGCCAGGAATGCAGCACCCACATTGCCAGGAATGCAGCACCCAGTATGGCCAGGAATGCAGCACCTACCATTGCCAGGAATGCAGCCTCCACCATTGTCAGGAATGCAGCCCCCACCATTGTCAGGAATGCAGCCCCCACCATTGTCAGGAATGCAGCCCCCACCATTGTCAGGAATGCAGCCCCCACCATTGTCAGGAATGCAGCCCCCACCATTGTCAGGAATGCAGCACCCATCATTGCCAGGAATGCAGCACCTCCCCATTGCCAGGAATGCAGCACCCCTATTGCCAAGAATGCAGCACCCAGTATGGCCAGGAAGGCAACACCCACCATTGTCAGGAATGCAGCCCCCATCATTGCCAGGAATGCAGCACCCACCATGGCCAGGAATTCAGACTCACCATTGCAATCAGTGCAGCCTGACTGATGCCCATCCATCTGCAGCCTCGGAGGGGACAGGGAGGGGGCGGGACGAGTGCCAAAAGATTAGATACAGGAAAAACTCCTGTTTTCTCGGCGGCCTCTTTAATAGAAGGTCCCGCCTCCTTTGATGGACAGAACAGTCGTCCAATGGCGGCGCTGGAGACGGGACTTCCCATTACAGAGGCTGCCGTACAGGAAATCCTCCTGTGTGCATGGCGCTTGTCCCGCCTCCTCCCTGTCCCCTCCAAGGCAGCCAGATATATATCTTTTGTGGACCCGGTGCTGTGGGATCGTTTGGGGCCACAAAAGATTTATATGTCCAGATAACCAGGCGGGCCGTTCAAAACCGGAACGAGGGCCGGACTTTGGACATGCCTGCCTTAAACTACACTTGTATCTCAAACACAAACAATTGGTTGCAAAATGAAATCTTTATTAGTAAATATTGCAAGTATTCTTTGGGTCACAAAAATATTCCGGTTTAAGATGTCTTCCTTCTAACCCAAAGTTCTCTTTTGCCCCTCATCGTCCTTAGATGAGGAATTGGGAAATGTATCAGTACAAAAATATCTGTAAAAATGATGTATGAGGGAGGCAGGCGCAAGGAACTGCTCTTCTTGGAAGGTGATCTGCTGTAATATGTATTTCATTGTTTGAAACCTAATCAAAGCATTGAAAAGAAAAGTATATCTGTAGTCAAACAAGACACACATACTAAAAAGCTGATCTGACTGCAGGAAAGGGACATAGAGACACTTTAGGCCTCTTGATCACTGCACTTTGAAACAACTCGGTAGTTTTTTTTTTTAACCGATTTATAGAATGCAACCCATTGTTTACATTGTGCCTGTACACACAAGCACGTAAAAAAGCGCTATGTATTCTTGAGTAAAAGAAAAATCTGTGTTTCCATGCAGTATTTTGCAGCAATAGACGCAAATATGCAGAAATGTGTGCATGTGAACATAGATCTTAATTACATTTTCCCTAGGAATGTATTGTGCATGTGAACGCACGTATACGTGCAAAACAAACGCCTAGGATTAAGTCTAAAAAAGCAGATGCTCAAACATCGATATTATGTGCAAGAGGCCTAAAGCCGCGTACACACGATCGGATTTTCCCACGGGAAATGTGTGATGACAGGCTGTTGGCGGAAAATCCGACCGTTTGTACGCTCCATCGGACGATCCAATTGTTGTCGGATTTTCCGAGCGCGTGTACGCAAGTCCGTCGGACAAAAGTCCAAAGTACAAACACGCATGCTTGGAAGCAAGGACGAGCCATTAACATTCGGGGCGCGGCAAATTATGAAATCTCGAAATGCAGCTCACAATTCTCTTCTTCTTTAATGGGATAATAATGAAGCTGCTTTGCTGGTGATACTGATGGAGTTATTGCAAACGAATTTTCAAAGGCTTTTTTTTTTCTAGTGATATCAACAATAATATTATTATGCTTGTTATTTTTTTTTTCTTTTTGGTGCAAGTTACCACAACACCATTATCCCGTAGTTTTTAAGATCAAAGATACAACTATGTTGGTGTCCCTTGTTAACTTTACATTGTATGTATTTTTTAAAATGTAACTGCCTACTCCCAAACTGTCATTTGAAGTAAAACACATAGCCAAGTATTATCCTCCACAATTTTTTTATTGTGCATTAAAAAAATAAAACAAATAAAATTAGACATGCTATCTGCCAATAGAACTTGACCAAAAAGTGCATTCTATGAATCCAAAAATATAGAAAATATAACAAATCAAATCATTATTCAACCAAAAAAATACAATAAAAGCCTCATGCACGTGTCCTGCTTCTTAATATAGGGGGTCAACAATGCCAAGAGTTGGTGAAAGCAGGGGTCCGTCATCCGGAGATAATTCCGAAAAACATCTGGATTATTCTCCTGGAGCTCCCGCAGCAAAGGCAAATGACATAATTGGTCAAGATTAATAAAGCAACCAATTTTTGCTCCAACAAATCCTCCTCCTCCTGTTCCTGGACTGGGCTTGGGTCAAAGCAATAACTCCAAGGCCAATAATAAATAACACGTTTTCTCCTCCGATTCCACAACATGGCTGGTTGACGAACGGCCGTTCAGAAACTAACTGAAAAGCACAAAATGAAAAGCGCAAATCAACACTCGCCAAACTTCTACTAACACGAAATTAGCAGAAGGAGCCCAAAGGGTGGCGCTAAAGAGCTGAAAAACCACGTAGTACGTCACTACGTTCGTGTTTGTTGGCCGACAGTTGTGTGCCGTTTGTATGCAAGACAAGTTTGGGCCAACGCCCTTCGGACAAAGGTCTGCTGAAAATCTGATAGTGTGTACGAGGCTTTACACTAGCTCACCCCTCATTATTGCTTAGTGAGTTGATCATTTGCCAATAGTGAAATTTAATGGAGGGGGCAGCTCTGACTACAGGTATACTTTATAGGCAAAAATGTTTGGACTGGTTGTCGGTAACCTGAATTCTCGTATCTCTGTAAGACTCCAGGGGTTAGATCTCTTCACCAGTATTCACAGTTGTGTCCATTACAGAGCCAAATGAATGTGTCATACTTTTGCTATTCTTTAACCACTTCACTACCTGGCCATAGACAAATGACGTCCACAGATGGGATCTCCCATCCTGGGTGGAAGTCATATGACGTCCTGGGCTTCCCGGCCTTCTAGGGGGCGCGCGTGCCCGCCGCGTTGCTCGGGACCCGGTGCGTGTGCCCGTTAACCGGGCCGGACCGTGGATCTGTGTGTGTAAACACACAGATCCACGTCCTGTCAGTTGAGAGGAGACCGATCTGTGTTCCCAGTACAGAGGAACACTGATCGGTCTCCTCCCCTTGTACGTCCCCGCCCCCTATAGTTATAATCACTCCCCTAGGAAACACATTTAACCCCTCGTGTCCCCCTAGTGGTTAACCCCTTCACTGCCTGTCACATTTATACAGTAATCAATGCAATTTTATAGCATTGATCGCTGTATAAATGTGAATGGTCCCAAAAATGTGTCAAAAGTGTCCGATGTGTCCGCCATTATGTCGCAGTCACGAAAAAAAATCGCGATCGCCGCTATTACTAGTAAAAAAAAAAAAATATATATATTTTTTAAAAAATGCCATAAATCTATCCCGTATTTTGTAGACGCTATAACTTTTGCGCAAACCAATCAATATACGCGTATTGCGTTTTTTTTATACCAAAAATATGTAGAAGAATACGTATGGGCCGAAACTGAGGAAAAAATTTGTTTTTTTTTAAAAAAATTGGGATATTTATTATAGCAAAACGTAAAAAATATTGTGTTTTTTTCAAAATTGTCACTCTTCTTTTGTTTATAGCACAAAAAATAAAAACCGCAGAGGTGATCAAATACCACCAAAAGAAAGCTCTATTTGTGGGGAAAAAAGGACGTTGATTTTGTTTAGGTACAGCGTCGCACGACCGCGCAATTGTCGTTTAAAGTGCGACAGCGCTGAAAACTAAAAATTGGTCTGGGAAGGAAGGGGGTGAAAATGCCCGGTATTGAACCGGTTAAAGTTTTCATCACAACTTTTAACACTTAAATGTTGCAGTAGAAACCACACATCCTGGAGCTCTAATTTGATTTATTTATTTGACTAAGATGGCAGGGGCCACTATAATTCTCACTTTTTTTCTCCCTCTGTTATAGGGAAGATGATATGCTGGACATGGCCCCATTATTACAGGAGAACTCCAGACTTGGATGTCAAATTATTCTCACTGAAGAACTGAATGGAGCGGAGTTTACACTCCCCAAAATAACCAGAAACTTTTATGTGGATGGACATGTTCCCAAACCGCACTGAGGACAGTCCTGGGGAGTCATTAATGGTTCACTCCTCATGATACGCACAAGAGAGAAGGTGTTACTAAACAGGAAAGGTCTGAGAGTGTCTTTCCTGGAGCACAAAGCAAACTGCTAAACCAAAGACTGCTCATAATGGGTTCTGCTTTTAGAATAACCTCAACTTACAGGGATACTTCACTTAAAACTGATTTTTTTTTTTTTTTTTTGGGGGGTGGGTTTGCTGGAGAGTTGAACCCCCTGATAGCTTATATTTTTTCTCAGCCATTCTGTTGGTAAGATCTCTGCACTGAGTTCCCAGGTCTGTCCACTGTCTATGCCTATTATGAGGGGGGTCCCAGGATCCCTGCAATGAGTTTTCAATCTTTATACATGCTGTGCCCTTTTTATAATGGGTTCCCACCATTCCTAAACTGAGGTCCTGGGTCTAAACACCGGCTGTGCCCATTATGAGGGTTTCCCACCATGTCTGCACTGGTCTGGGATCTCACTGTGCCCATGATTCCCTTCCTGTTCGCTCTCTTTGATTTTATGGTATACTATGGAAGATGTAACAGGAGAAACTGGAACCAATAAAATGGGATGAGAACTCCCAGGACGACTGGATCAGAGTTGGGGAATTTTGGCAGGGAGATCTCACTGTTGGAACTTTCAGGACACAGAAGAAACCAGAGGCTGACTCAGTCCACAAGGTTCCATCTGAGATTAAAATATTACTTTTTATAATTGTAAAATTTTACAGTATTTTGGAAGGGGTAATGGTATATAACATAATCTCTTTTTTCCATTCAAAACAAATGGTTAGACAATTAGAGTTTTTTCAAAACTCCAAACCAGCTTCAGAGTCACTGAAGCATCACCACTGTTATAATGAGACTGCAATAGTGCGGTGGGAAATCTGACACTATTTGACACTGGTTGGAACTGACTTACTGCTACTGACACCACCAGTGATTTTAATACAGTGATCAGAGCTAATAATATACACTGTCACTGTACTAATGACACTGGCTGGAAAGGGGTTAACATCTAGGGCAATCAAGGGGTTTAATATGTGCCTAACTGTGTGTAAAGTGTGCTGCTTTTACTAGTTGATCTCTTAAGTTTCTAGCAGGGATGAGAAACAGAGATTGTTCCCTGTGTACAGAGCTCTGTGTTTTGAATGTCAACACAGAGCTCTGGGCTGTGACTGTACACAGCCGATCAGCAGGTCCCAGCTGTGAATCATTGGCCTGAACTTGCTGACATGCTCATGCTGTTGACGGGTATGCGTGCCCTGAACCTAGAAGTAGGAAGTGACGTACGGGTACATCGCTTTGCCGACAACAGCCGCTCGCTCTTAGTACACTGCGGGCGGCCGGGTGAGCGCTAAGTGGTTTAGCTGGTGTAGAATTGCCCAGATCTGGATTGCTTTGTAGCAAATGCCAACTCCCTTCTTTCTGACCATATTTCAACATGAAGCATGGTCCGGGTCTGTAGCCCAACACAACCCCCCCTTACAGGAGCCGATGGTTTTGCTCCCTGCTGGCTCCTGTAAAATTTGATTGTTTTTAACTGCTTCCCGACCACCGCACGCCGATGTATGTCGGCAGAATGGCACGGGTGCACAAAATGGCATACCCGTATGTCCCTTCATAATCCCAGGCTAGCGGGCGAACCGCGGGAGCATCCCTGCGGCTCCCACAGAATCTATGTCCGCTGGTGGCCCGCGATCGCGACGAGGAGAGACAGAACAGGGGAATGTAAACAAGGCATTTCCCTGTTCTGCCTAGTGACATAACAGGGAGCAGTAGATCCCCCGTCATCGGGAGCAGTGATCTGTCATGTCCTAGGTAGCCCATCCCCCTTACAGTTAGAACACGGGAAGGGAAATGCGGTTAACCCCTTGATCACTCCCTATTGTTATCACCTTCCCAGCCGGTGACATTTACACAGTAATCAGTGGCTATTTTTTAGCTCTGATCGCTGTATAAATGTCACTGGTCCCAAAATAGTGTCAAAAGTGTCCGATCTGTCCGCCGCAATATCGCAGTCCCGATAAAAATCGCAGATCACCCCCATTACTACTAAAAAAAGAAAAAATAATAAAAATGCCATAAATCTATCCCCTATTTTGTAGACGTTATAACTTTTGCGCAAACCAATCAATATACACTTATTGCAATATTTTTTCAAAATTGTCAGTCTTTTTTTGTTGGTAGCACAACAAATAAAAAAAAAAAAGAGGTGATCGAATACCACCAAAAGAAAGCTCTATTTGTGGGGAAAAAAAAGGACGTCAGTTTTGTTTGGGTACAATGTCGCATGACCGTGTAATTGTCAGTTAAAACGTTAAAGCGTCGCAGTGTAGTATCGCAAAAAATAACGTGGTCATTAAGGGGGTAAAATCTTCCGGGGCTGAAGTGGTTAAATAGCGGCCAGAGAAATGTTTCCTTTTTGTACAGCAATTCCTTTTTAGCGCTTTTCCAGATTGTGACCAATAGAGAAAACGGTGACTTTTCTTGCGAGGTTTCCATTTGAAAGGAATTTTTTTCTCTGCTTACTTACTGCCAATTGCTTGGCTTGTCTGCCGCTTCTCCAGTCGCAAACCTGGAACCAGCAGGTGGAAGGGGGAAAGCCAAATTATTATCTGCATACCAGTTCCAGGTCAATGACTTAGAAACTATTGAAACATCTGCGGCCGGGCAATATGCATTTTCAGGAGAGCAATGGCTTCTGTACAATACCTATTACAGGGGTAATTGATATGGAACATATGATCACAAAATACTCCAGATATTACCTTCAGTGACATCTGGATGTTGGAATAATCAGTAGATTCAAAGATAGAAACAGCTGAAGTATATATGCAAACCTTTGACTTTACCTGCAAAAGGTGACCTTGGCCCGTCACATCCTACCTTGTGGCTTCCGCTTGGTCTTTTAACCTATTGCTGCCGGCCATATACATCTATATAGCAGAACAGCGGTGGACTTGAACACTTTGCTGCCAGGTGTATGCCTACAGGGGGCATCGGTGCTGGGAGCCCATTTACTCAGCACCCCCAACACAGTGGCCGCGCTGTCACTCACATCTTTACTGTTTATTATGACAGCCAATCACATTACCACACGATCGGGAGCCAACCTACTGATCTGCAGTAAACAGCCCCTTAAAGGGCCAAGTAGTTGGTGGTTTATTGCAACGGATGTCTTTGTTGACCAGTAGAGAGGAGGTGGAGCCAAGCAGATCAAGATCTTCATGTGGTCACTGAAGGTAACCTCTGGGTCTATTTTTTTGCATATAGTGTACTTCAGTTCAATATTCCTGATTTGTGTCAGATGACCAGTCCTGCCCAGCTGTAAAGTTCTCATGTCTTCTGCAAATTCCAGCATTTTAAAGGGTCAATGATATCACTGGCCGTCGGATTTAATCATTTCAGGGCTGGTTAGGGTTGCCACCTTTTCTTCAAGCCAAACCTAAACACTTTAACGTCACGCAACTATTTTTTTTGTAGCATGGAAAACAAATGGAACACAAAGGTGGCAACCTTTGGTGCCCCCTTCAGAGTCCCCCCTTAGATCAGGTGCCCCCATGACAGTCCCTAGTTACATCAGGTGTCCCTCCAGGCATCAAAATGAAAACAATGCAGCTCCTCCTTCCTCTCTCCAGTCTTCACTCCCCTGCGGTGCTGCGCTGACACTTAGCTGTGCCTGCTCTCTACTGCCTCCTGCAGGCTGGAGGGGGGGGGAGAACACCCAATTCTCTTTCCAGCTATCTAAAGCCGCGTACACACGAGTGGAATGTCCAACAGAAGCTCTTCATCGTCTATTCCATTCGTGTGTAGGCCTCATCGGACTTTTTTTTTTTGAAATTTCTGACAGACCTAGAAATGGAACATGTAATTATTTCTGACGGAACCAATTCCTATCGTCAAACCGATCGTCTGTATGCTGTACCGATGGACCAAAAACGACGCATGCTCTGAAGCAAGTACCAGATGGAAGCTATTGGCTACTGGCTATTGAACTTCCTTTTTCTAGTCCCGTCATAAGTGTTGTACGTCACCGCGTTCTGGCCGGTCGGACTTTAGTGTGACTGTGTGTAGGCAAGACCGCTTGAATGGAATTCTGTCGGAGTAACCTTCGGAGTTTATTCAGACGGCAAAACCGGTCGTGTATACGCGGCACTGGAGAGCCACAGTCCTGTCTGGATAATGTGTGCAGTTTTCAGGCAGACTGAAACCTGGACACAAGATTCAAAACCCGGACTGTGGGGGTGAATCCCAGACAGGTGGCAGCCCTAGTGCTGGTGGAGTGAGAAAGATTAAGACCCCATACACGCTATTAGATTTTCTTCAGATTTACCAAAACCATATAATATGAGGTTAAACCTTAAGAGTTTCAATTTGTATGCAGTCAGGCAGGCCCTTGCGGTACATGGTTTTGGTAAATCTGAAGACAAAAAAATCTGCAGAAAATCTAATGGTTTGTATGGGATCTAAGACTTTATGCAGAGTCGCATACCATTTTCCTATCATCCCCAGCATTCAGCTAAAGAAGTCACAGTGATAATCACGGGGGACTGGAAGTCTTGGCCTTACACCGCTCCTGGATTAGATGCTGCAATTGGTACCCAGCTAGAGAAGGTGTGCGTTTCAGAGTTCATCTGCCTCCAACCCCTCAAGCACCCGCTGCATGGCTTGGAGTGGTGAAAATCCCTAGAACACAATTTTCACTAGAGATGTGCAGAATGTCACTTTAGCAATCGGCAGCAATTAACAGTTTGTCTACTTCACCAAATCTGAATCCATTATTTCATGCAGGTTCGCTGTTGACGCACATCAAAGCAGGCTTATATCATAAAGCAAAGAAGCACGCCAAAGGAGCTGTTACCTACAGCAGCCAATTGGAAATCACCTTGCACTTTTCTTCCACAAATGTTTAAATCTGATTGGCTGGTGTGTTTTTCTTTATGCTCATTTCTCTTTTCGATGTCTTACCCAGTAAGCCTGCAGGTTCGTTATGAAAGTGGAAAACCTATGTTTTACAATTTGTATTTGTGTGTGTTTGCGGGTAAAGGAACCAATTTAAAAAAATGCCTTAATTATTTTCTTTGTTAAACAGAGTTCTGTATATTGGACTGTAGTTGGCTGCTTCATGGCTTTTGTACATTATAATTTTCCTTGTACAAATGTTCAGGTGACAAATAAAGTTATATGTTGTACGGTGTATTCATTTTCCTCTTAACTGAAAGGGTCACGCATGCTGAGAGGTAAGTTCAGCCGGGAACAATAAAATGCAGAATTTGGGCACTTGTCAGTTCTTTGTAGGACACAGCAGCTGTTTAAAGTGTATGCCCAAGTATTACCCAAATTTACTCCCAAACCTCCCTCTCTAGAGCTTGTCCCAACATTCCTTCTTTTTATTCTTTTATTTTGTTCCTCTAGGAAGAAACAACTTATTTAAATGGAGAGCGATTAGCTGAAGTCCCGTAGCCCATCAGGCAGGGCTGACAACACTGTCTGAGTATCGTAGCAAAAATGGCTCGGGGGTTGTCACCCAAACAGGAAGTGAGGAGCATGCTGGATTTCTGGCTAATCAACAATTGCTTCTCTGTACTTTGTGCGTTTTATTGTAGAGCTGTACCCTCATTAAAGAAAAAAATCTATATATACTGTTTTTTTTTTTTTTTTACCACCCGAACCCAGTTTTGCAACTTTTACATGTGTTAGTAAGACATTACATATTATTGCAACTTCTTAGGCTCAGTTCCGCATTTGAATCACACAGGAACTGCACTGAATTTCACAGGAATGGGGTGCAGTGCTCTCTGAGCCCATTCATTTTGAATGGGCTCAGATCGCACTGCATCACACAAAAGATGTGCATGCAGCAATCTTGCAACCGCATCGCATGGTTGTTTTGTACAATGCAATCCAGTGCCGGAAAATGCACTGCGTTTTGCAACGTCGCTAAATTTGCACTGACACCCGCTACGTTTTGAACGCCGAAAACGTACATGGATTGTGGCTTAGTGGGAACTTAGTCTTATGCCCTGTACACACGGTCGGATTTTCCGACGGAAAATGTGTGATAGGACCTTGTTGTCGGAAATTCCGACCGTGTGTACGGGGCATTAGGCTGCTTTAATTTTGAGGCACTTTACAGGTGCTATAACCCTTAAAAATAGCACCTGTAAAGAGCCTCTCCTGTCTCTCCAGTGTGAAAGCCCGAGGTGACGGCTCTTTAACATGTGATCATTTGTGTCCAATGATAGGCGTTACCATGTAAACAAATGCCATCGTATCGGCATTTCCTTTCCTCAGCACTGTCAGTGCTGATAACCAGGTTTCCTGTAATCGGGGACATTTACATTGATAATCAGGGAACTGGTCATCAGTGCAGCCTCATCAGTACATCCTCATCAGCGCATATCAGTAAAGGAGAAAAATTACTTATTTGCAAAATTTTATAACCGAAACAAAGTTTTTTTTTCCAAATTTTTGGTCTTTTTTACATTTGTTTAGCAAAAAATAAAAAACCCAGTGGTGATTAAATACCACCAAAAGAAAGCTCTATTTGTCTCAAAAAAATTATAAAAATTTCATACAGGTACAGTGCTGTTTGACCATCAAAGTGCGACTGCACTGAAAGCTGAAAATTGGCCTGGGTAGGAAGGGGATGGCAAGTGCTTAAAAAAACTTTTTTTTTTTTATCTTACCCAAAACACACTGACCTTAATCTTTGTACCTACCCATGACCTTTGACCCTGACTTAGATTAAACCCTGGTCCACGTGTTTTATTTTTTTCCCCACTTGTCTTCCAGGAAAGCCCTTGAGAGATGGAGCTCCTCCCATTGCCACAGGAAACACACATCGCGCATACAGTTCAAAAGGCTGTCCCTCAGGACTATGGCCAGTCATTTGTGTTTCCTCTGACGGAGGAGCATGTTGCTGAGGAACCAGGTTTTATTATTTTTTTAGGGAAGACTACATCTCTCAGGGGCTGCCTGAAGGGAAGAAGAGACCTTCCAGGGGGACTGGGTCCTATCCAACAAATGGCTCTCTTAGTAGATCCCTACCCACTTTTTTGCCCGGGTACCGTCCAGCTGACCCAGGAGCAGACCCGTTTCCCACCACCTTCCAGTGCCTGATGAGGGTCAGTGGCATGTTGATGGCAGTTTCCCTGGTGACTGAAGGCCTGGCCAGGTGAAGCGGTGGTCTGTTCTCTCTCTGGCCATGCTGGACACCTCTGGGCCAGAGACGCCGTACGCGTAATTTCCGGCGGAACTGACGTCATCATCATGCACCGAGACTTTCCAGGCCAGGCTAGGCCTACAAACTCCTGGCCAGCGTCAGCCCTAATCAGACTAACAGCGGGGGACCATGGAAGCTAACTTGCAGGACACTCCGGGCGATGCAGGCACCAGCAAAGCACAGATAGGCTGCTGGGCAGACCCTTTTATGTGCTTTTCTTTGGTGGTGGTCGGCAGGGCTGGACTAGGGAACCCCTAGGTGGTGGATTCCTCACAGTCCTAGAGGAGACGGTCTACTGCTGATGTGCGGCACCCGAGTGTTGATTTGGGGGGGCTAGATAGTTAATGCCCCTACTCATTCTGTGTTTCAGGCAAAATAAACCTCCAGGGAGGACAAATTGGACCTGAAGAAATGCCCTAATTGTGACATCAACCGCTTCAGCCCCGGACCATTTGGCTGGCCAAAGACCAGAGCCCTTTTTGCAATTCGGCACTGCATCGCTTTAACTGACAATTGCGCGGTCGTGCGATGTTGCTCCCCAACAAAATTGACGTCCTTTTTTTTCCCACAAATAGAGCTTTCTTTTGGTGGTATTTGATCACCTCTGCTGTTTTTATTTTTTGCGCTATAAACTAAAAAAGAGCGAAAATTTTGAAAAAAAACGCATTACTTTTTACTTTTTTCTATAATAAATATCCCCAAAAAATTTATAAAAAAAATTTTTTTTCCTCAGTTTCGGCTGATACATATTCTACATATTTTTAATAAGTGTATATTGATTGGTTTGCGCAAAAGTTATAGCATCTACAAAATAGGTGATAGTTTTATGGCATTTTTATTAATATTTTTTTTTTTACTAGCAATGGCAGTGATCAGCGTTTATCGTGACTGCGACATTATGGCGGACACAACAGAACAAAATATTACAGCGCACACATGCAAAAAAGATATTTACCTCCAGCAAGGCTAATTTAAAACACCTAGACTTTTTCAAAAAACATTATCAAAAAAATGGGCATTTGGTCACACCATATTGCTATATGGTGCTAAGCCCACTTACAGCGACAAAGTACCCCATGATTAGTGGGTCCTACGTAGTCCAAAGTGCCAAACGGCGCACATTCAAACAAACCCGTCCTTCTGGATAAGAGAATTACGTCGTCCAGGGGCACTGGTCGACGTAATTCTGAAGTCCTAAGTGCCGGCCGGCATTTCGGACTTCAGGCGTTCTTATTGATGCAACATTGTAAGTGCGATACTTTGTTTTTAATCTTTCAAATAAACCCAAAGGTTTTTTACACTATTGGAGCTTTTATATTTTTTACATGCCACAGGTATCCATTCATGGGCTTGAGTACCAATGAGGACATTTGGAGGGTAGCAAGCAAGCTTGGTGTGCCTTGGAGTTAAGCTGTGCCTATACTACATGCTTTCCTTGATCCTCTGTAACGGGGGATCGCGGATATCTGGTAAGAAGTGATTCTTTCTATAGTGGTGGTGGATTCAACACAGCTTTTCGTTCATCAGTGATTGAAGATACATTTCATTTGTGGATGGACTTTGTCCCTAAGTTTTGCACAGGTGGATGTCGTATTTTTATAGCTTGTTACACTAAGACTTTTTGCCTTGTTTGGACATTGATTAGTAATTTTTATTTATATTTTTCATTTTTCATTTTAAATTTATTATTTTTTATTAATGGTTTACAAAGTTTTCATTTTTGGTACTTTGAGATTATTGCCTTAATAACCACATTCACACATCTGTTCACTTTATTATTATACACGATTTATATAGCGCCAACAGTTTACGCAGCGCTTTACAATATAAAAGGGAGACAGTACAGTTATAATCCAATAAAATACAGGAGGATTAAGAGGGCCCTGCTTAGAAGAGCTTACAATCTAATAGGGTGGGGCAGGTGGTACGAAATGTTGTAACTGTGGGAAATGAGCTGATGGAAGTGGTAAAAGATTAGTTAGAGAAGTGATAGGCTTTCCTGAAGAGATGAGTTTTCAGGGATCGCCTGAAGGTAGCAAGAGTAGGGGATAGCTGGACAAGTGGAGGTAGCGAGTTCCAGAGGATGGGAGAGGCTCTGGCGAAATCCTGGAGACGAGCATGAGAGGAGGAGACAAGAGAGCTTGAGAGTAGGAGGTCTTGAAAAGAGCGGAGAGGACGATTTGGGTGATATTTGGAGACAAGATTGGGGATGTAGCTCGGGGCAGAGTTGTGAATGGCTTTGTATGTTGTGGTTAGTATTTTGAATTTAATTCGCTGGGTGATTGGGAGCCAGTGTAGGGATTGGAGGAGAGGGTTGGCAGACACTGAGTGGTTGGTAAGGTGGATAGGTCTGGCAGCAGCATTTATGATAGACTGAAGAGGGGATAGCCTATGGAGAGGCAGGCCAATGAGAAGGGAGTTGCAATAGTCAAGGCGAGAGATAACAAGGGAGTGAATGAGGAGCTTGGTGGTTTCATTTGTTAAAAAGGGGCGAATTTTAGAGATGTTACGGAGGTGACTTCTACAAACTTTTGACAACGATTGGATTTGAGGCTGAAATGACAAGTCAGAGTCTAGGATTACACCTAGTACCCTGTCGTGAGGGGAAGGACTGATGGTTGCATTGTTGATTTTGAAGAAAAAGTCATGGAGGGGGCACGGGCAGGGGAAATAATAATAGCTCAGTTTTAGAGAGATTTAGTTTAAGGAAGTGGTGCGACATCCATGCTGATATGTCAGTTAGTAAGTTAGTAATGCGAGAGGAGACAGAAGGAGTGAGGTGAGGAGTAGACAGATAGATTTGGGTGTCATCAGCGTATAAGTGGTATTGGAAGCCGTGGGCAGTTATCAAGTGACCAAGGGAGGAGGTGTAGATAGAGAAGAGAAGGGGTCCAAGAACAGAGCCTTAGGGGACCCCCACAGAAAGGGGCAATGGAGAGGAGGAGACAGAGTTGTAGGTGACGCTGAAGGAGCGCTGTGATAAATAGGCAGAGAACCAGGATAGAGCAGAATCTCGGAGGCCAAGGGAATGTAGTTTATTGAGCAGGAGCGGGTGGTCAACAGTATCAAAGGCCGCAGAGAGGTCAAGTAGTAGGAGTATGGAGAACTGGCTATTGGTTTTAGCAGTTAGTAAATTAGTAAAAAGTGAGTTTTAGTAAGGCAGTTTCTGTGGAGTGCTGCGAGCGAAAGCCAGACTGTAAGGGGTCAAGAAGGTTATTTTCACTGAGGTAGGAGCTAAGACGGTTGTAGACTAAGCGTTCTAGAAGTTTAGAGGTGAATGGGAGCAATGAGATGGGTCTTAAGTTGTTCAGGTCGGTAGGGTCCAGTGAGGGCTTTTTAAGTATGGGAGTGATCTGCTCATGTTTTAGAGGGGAGGGGAAGGTGCCACTAGAGAGGGAGAGATTGAAGATGTGAGTGAGGGAGCATAGGATAGAAGAATAGGGTGACCATAGTAGTTGTGAGGGAACAGGATCCAAGGGACAATTGGTTAGGTGGGCATCTGAGAAAAGTTTTGTAACCTCTTCAGTAGTAGCCAATTCAAAAGAGGAGAGTGTTGAATGTGCTGTTAGTCAAGGTATGTTGGGTGGGGAAGATGTACGCACAGTGGAGGTGTCCTCACGAGTTGCATCAATCTTGTCTTTGAAGTGATTGGCAATCTCTTGGGCGGTGAGTGAGTTAGTGGGTAGAGGGGGCGAAGCAGAGAGTTAAAGGTTGAGAAGAGCCGACGGGGACTGGATGACAAGGAATTAATAAGAGAGACAAAGTAGGCTTGTTTGGCAGCATGGAGGCATGAATTGTATTTTAGAAGGGCAGATTTATATAGGGTGAAGTCTTGCAGGCATTTGGTTTTACGCCACAGTCGTTCAAGAGAACGCATTTGGTTTTACGCCACAGTCGTTCAAGAGCACGGCAATGTCTCTTGATATTTCTAGTGTTGTCAGTTTGCCAGGGTTGTAACGGTCGGGGCCTGATTCTGTGTGTGGTTAGAGGAGCAAGTGCATCTAGTGATAATGAGGGTGAACTGTTGTAAACAGAGGTGGCCAGGTCAGGACAGGGGAGAGATTATGTCATATACAGTAGGTGGTCAGTAGCAGAATAGAGAAGAGATTCATGGTTTATATCTGTTTAAACTCACAGATTTAGCGTGGTTCTATTTTCTTTTCATATCTTTTCACTGTTTTAATGTCACACAGGAGAATTGCTTCTTCCATTATATAACAGATTTCATTATTTATAGGTACACATTTTATATCTTAGCGCAGTTTCTTCTCTTTTTTTCTACTTGTGATATGAAAACCATCCGGGAAATTCAGACTAATTATGAATCTCCGGTTCTTGAACTTATTCCATCTGACCTGGACATTCACTGTACTGTTCATTTAAGCACAAGAGACTCCATTTTGTTCTCACAGTTGAAATGTGTTCTGTAACCTTCACCTAACACACAGAAACATCTCCTACTAAACGCTCTTTACTCCCCCCTGCCTTCTCAATGTTTTATTTTTGCAATTGTTCTATTCGCTAGCTTTTAATAATATATTTCTATTTGTTCGTTTTTAATAACATCTCACACCACCCCTTTCTTATCTATGTATAAAATAACATGTAATAATACATTTTGACACGGAATGGACATTTTAAACACAGTGATTGAGTCCTGTGAATCTGTTCCTGCAGCTGCAGTATTAACTTTGTTTTAGAGTCCCAATCAGAAATCAGTCATATCACATCTGATACAAGATCTGATTTCGCATGGAGTCCATTTATTCAATAAGAAACCTTCTACAGAAAGAAGACTTCATGGCAACGTTGAATCTAAAAGATGCCTATTTACATATCCCTATAAGGAAAGAATGTCAAAAATTTCTCCGCCTAGCAATTCAGATTGAAGACAAGATTTAGCATTTCCAGCCCAAACAATTGTCTTTTTGGGTTACACCATCCAATCCAGAGAACAGAAGATAGTACTTCCAGAAGAAAAGATACCCCGCTTGAATCAGAAAATGTCTTACGTCCAATCCAGCCACAATTGAACAGTAAGGGAAGTGATGTCAGCCCTGGGCTTAATGACAGCCTCAATACCTGCCGTATAATGGGCCCGCTTCCACCAAAGGAGCCTACAGGGCTTTCTTCTGGGAGATTTGAGAGACCAAGACCTAGAAGAGGAAATAACAATTCCCTCCAGGGTGAAACGGTCCCTATAGTGGTGGAAGAACAGGGAGAACCTTCAGAAAGGGGTACACTGAATGCTTGCATACTGACCACAGATGCCAGCAGTTGGGGATGGGGAGCTCATCTCAATAACTGTTGGGCGCAGGGCAGGTGGACCCCGGAAGAGCGAAGATTCTCCTCCAATTGGAGAGAACTGACAGCTATCTCCAAGGAATTCCTAGCCTTTCAGGAACAGATCTGGGGTCATCACCTCCAGATCCTCTCTGACAATACGACAGTCGTAGCATTTATAAACAAACAAGGGGGTACCAAGAGTCTCCGATTGAAGTTAGTGGCCAAAACAATTTTTCAGTGGACAGAACAGATTCTCAAGTCTATTTCTGTGGTTCATTTGAAGAGAGAGCAGAACGATATGTTTTTTCAGTCGACAAGTCTCAAATCAGGAATGGTCTCTGCACCCAGAGATATTCAACAACATAGTGTCTCATACTGGGGAAACCCAGAAGTGGATTTATTTGCAACCAAGAAGATTGCAAACGTCCCAAGATTCTTTTCACTAAACCCGGGGGATTAGCCCCTGGTGGTGGATGCTCTACAGAACCCTGGGCTTTCAATCTCTGTTACGCGTTTCCACTCCTCCACCTCATCCCAAGGGTTCTAGCCAAATTTCTCTTGGAAGAGACACAGTTAGTCTTGGTGGGTCTCTTACCCAGGAGAATGTGTTTTTTAACACTTCTCAAATTAGCAGACCAGCCCCCTTTGAGGTTACCCCTCAGGAAGAACCTTCTCTCGCAAGGACCTCTGGTACATCCGGAAACTTGCCACACTAAAACTAACAGCGTGACTACTGAAGCAGAGATCCTAAAGAACAAGAGCCGCAAACCAGCCACTAGAGCTATCTATGGCAAGATCTGGAAAAAGTTTAATGGATGGCTAAGCAGTAGGACACATGCAAGCAGGAACTCAGCAAACATCTTGGAGTTCATTTAAAGTGATTGTAAACCCTCGTATTTTTTTTTTATATAACAAACATGTCATACTTACCTCCACTGTGCAGTTCGTTTTGCACAGAGTGGCCCCGATCCACCTGTTCTATGGTCCCCTGGTGGCAGCTATCAGTTCCTCCCCACATTGGTAAACCCCCTACGAGAAGCGTTCTCCCTGGGGGTTACCATACGGGCGTGCTCCCGAGTCCAGCATTTTGCGACCATAGACAAAGAATGCCGACTCGGGCCCCGCTCCCGGCGCCTGCGTCATTGGATTTGATTGACAGCAGCGGGAGCCAATGACTGCTCTGCTGTCAATCTATCCAATCAAGAGCCGAGACAACAAGCAGAGAGGAAGAGCGCGTCTCCACCAAGGGAACGAACAGGCTCAGGTGAGTAAAGTGGTGGGGGGCTGGACAGTGTCAGAAGTTTTTTCACCTTAATGCATAGGATGCATTAAGGTGAAATACACAAGGGTTTACAACCCCTTTAAGGTGGGATCGATCAAGGGTTGTCGCTTAGTACAATCAAGGTACAGATCACTGCTTTAAGTGTGTACTTAGAAAGATCCTTACAGGAGGTTCTGCAAAGCCATCTCAAAATACAGACCAGTCCAAGGCCACAGACTCCATCATGGGACCTATTGGTAGTTCTCAGAGCCTTTCTTAGGGCATCTTTTAAGCCAATCTCAGAAGCCTCTTTAAGATTACTCACTCTTAAGACTGTGCTATTAATCGCAATCACTTCAGCTAATAGAGTGCGTGAAATGCAAGCGCTCTTCACTAAAAATCCTTTCCTCCAAATCCTTGACGATGGGGTCATCTTAAAAACGAATCCTGGGTTTGTGCCTAAGGTAGCGTCCAAGTTCCATAAATCTCAGGACATCATTCTACCTACCTTTTCTCAAAACGCTTCAAATGAAAAAGAAAAATAATTTCATATGTTGGATGTTAAAAGATGCCTTTTAGTTTATCTAGAAGCTATAAAGCTTTTTAGAATAGCAGATTCGCATTTTGTTTTAGTTTCTGGTAAACGGAGGACTTTTTTTCTGGCGGAATGCGCTGGAACGCCGTTCCGCCACCTATGCCAGACACAGACGTGGAAGCAGGCATGAATGGGAGACGGCATAAGCCAGCGATCGTACATGGTTCCGGCTGCAGCATGCCTGAGACAGTGGAGGGCGGAGTGATATCATCCACACTCCGCCTCTCCCTGCAGACTGAATGCTACTTTCGGCGGCAGTCTCTCTTGGATATATGTGAAGGGAGAGAGAGCAATCGCATGACACATGTAGCCTGACTGCAGAGAAGCTGTGCAGCCTTTCCTGGTAAAGTATTCATGCAGGATGGGGCTTTGTTAATGGTGCTTGGATGTGGGTCTGTGGGTGTCTCTGAGCTGGAAAGGGTTGTCTCTATGCTGGATATGATATGGACCTGTCTCTTTACTGTATATGTAGCTGTCTATTTGCTGGACATGGGGCTGTCTCTTTCCTGGTTATGGGGCTATCTATTTGCTGGATATGTAGCTGTCTCTTTGCTGGATATGTAGCCGTCTCTTTGCTGGATATGGGGCTGTCTATTTGCTGGATATGGGGCTGTCTATTTGCTGGTTATGGGGCTGTCTATTTGCTGGTTATGGGGCTATTTGCTGGTTATGGGGCTGTCTCTGCTGGATATGAGACTGTCTCTACTGGATATGGAGTTGTCTCTCTGCTGGATATGGAGCTGTCTCTTTGCTGGATATGGAGCTGTCTCTTTGCTGGATATGGAGTTGTCAATTTGCTGGTTATGTTGCTGTCTCTGCTGGATATGGAGCTGTCTATTTGATTATGGGGCTGTCTCTGCTGGATATGGAGTTGTCTCTTTGCTGGATATGGGGCTATTTGCTGGTTATGTGGCTGTCTCTTTGCTGGACATGGGGCTGTCTATTTGCTGGTTATGTTGCTGTCTCTGCTGGATATGGAGCTGTCTATTTGCTGGTTAGGGGCCTGTCTCTTTGCTGGTTAGGGGCCTGTCTCTTTGCTGGTTATGGGCCTGTCTCTTTGCTGGTTATGGCCCTGTCTCTTTGCTGGATATGTAGCTGTCTCTTTGCTGGTTATGGGCCTGTCTCTTTGCTGGTTATGGGCCTGTCTCTTTGCTGGATATGGGCCTGTCTCTTTGCTGGATATGGGCCTGTCTCTTTGCTGGATATGGGCCTGTCTGTTTGCTGGTTATGGGCCTGTCTGTTTGCTGGTTATGGGCCTGTCTGTTTGCTGGTTATGGGCCTGTCTGTTTGCTGGTTATGGGCCTGTCTGTTTGCTGGATATGGACCTGTCTCTTTTCTGGATATCGGCCTGTCTCTTTTCTGGTTATGGGCCTTTCTCTTTTTTGGTTATGGGGCCTGTCTTTTTGCAGGATATAGGCCTGTCTTTTTGCAGGTTTTGGGCCTGTCTCTTTGCTGGTTTTGGGCCTGTCTCTTTGCTGGATATGGGCCTGTCTCTTGAGTGATATGAGGGTGTCTCTCTGCTGGATATGGACCAGTTGAAATAATCTGCAAGTGCCTCTGCGTTTACTTTGGTAAGAGCTGGATATTTCTAATGTGTTGTGCATTTTACTACATTGCTTTTTACTAACAAATTTTATAGCCCCCCCAAAGTTTACCTGTTCTCTAAAGGGGCGGAGACAGGTGTGGCCTAGGGGACCGGGGGGTGAGTTTCTGCACCTTTTCTCCAAGGAAAAAAAAGCCCTGGGTAAACATAAGGGTCGGCGGGCCTCTAAAGTTACTTTAGCTAGGTGGATCAGATTGCCTATCACTGAGGGGTACAGAGTTCTAGATAGAGAAACTCCTAAAGGTATTAAAGCACACTCCACAAGGGTTCTTCCATCTTCCTGGGCAGAAAAGGCTGGTGCCAACCCAGAGTAGATTTGCAAGGCGGCTACGTGGTCATGCTTTTCCACCTTTACAAAACACTACCGGCTAGACCTGTTGACCTTGGGGATCCTCTCAAGGGCTGTCCTGGAAGATGACTGGGGAAAACTGGAGTTAGACTTACCTGTAACTCTATTTCCAGTAGTCTTCCAGGACAGCACGATCCCACCCTTGAAGTGTATTGTGAATTAACTTATGTTTTTCAGTTCTGTCCTTCGGTTCTTGGTTATGACTGGACATAATACTGAGGGACCACCTTTTGAACTGTATGGGCAATGTGTTTCCTGTGGTGATGGGAGGAGCTCCATCTCTCAAGGGCTGTCCTGGAAGACTACTGGAAATAGTTACCAGTAAGTCTAACTCCTGTTTTTACACACTTTTTTGTTGTTGTTTACATCTCCTCTAGCAAGGAGAAAAATATACTCTGTATCTTTTCTCCATTCAAGAGGAGAAAGGGTACAGAGAGGAGCTTTCAGCAGGTGCGGCAGTCCTCAGTACAGTGTCATTAGTGCAGCCAGCCAGTGTCCCTAATAGCTAGCTACCCCAGAACAGTGTCACTATATCAGTCCATCCAGCCACAGTCTCCTCCACTTTTTTGCCATGGCGAGTGCGCCTGTGGTGAGTCTCCCTTAAATGTCTTTAGGTTCTATAGTTATGCCTTTGCCTGTGGTCCCAAGGTGCAGGAAAATACTGAACAGGCATGGAAGTCACAAAAGTGTTCCTGATCCCTAGCCACGCCAGTGCCAGTGTCAGCAGACCAGTGTAAGCCAGCAGCAGTGTTACTGATTGCCACCAGACCAGTGCAGCCAGCAGCAGTGTTCCTGACTGCCAGCCACACCAGTGTCACCAGAGCCAGTGCAGCTAGAAACATTATCCCTGATCGCTGCCACATCAGTTTACAAGTGGTGAGTCGGCTATATTTGAGTATTGGGTTGTGCCACATCCAGTATTATAGAGAACAAAAAAAATCCCCTTGTGGTGGACTTTTAAGGCACAGAGGTTATTGAGGAAAATCTAGTTTGAAAAATATGCGTGTCGGTGGGCGTGGCTCCATTACGGCGCACTACGTCACCGCGCGTGTGCTGTAGACGTGGCTGTGCACGCACGGTTCAGTGGGTTTTTTGGAACAGACCCTGCCCTCCCTCCCTGTCTCCTCTCTAGCCGGATCAGCTGTGCTGATTCCGGCTGATTGGAATGGGAGGGATACTTTGTATTTATGTGGCCGCTTTCTACGGCTTTCAGGTCAGTCCTGTGCTGGATGCTGGAGCGAACGGTCACAAGCTATAGAGCAGGGGTCTCAAACTGGTGGCCCTCCAGCTGTTGAGAAACTACAATTCCCATCATGCCTCTGCCTGTGGGAGTCATGCTTGTAACTATCAGCCTTGCAATGCATCATGGGATTTGTAGTTTCGCAACAGCTGGAGGGCCGCCAGTTTGAGAACCCTGCTATAGAGGTAGGAACCTAGCCTTTTTGTTGCTACACATCTTATCTATCATTAATTTTTTTTCTTTCTGTTGCGTTTTTTTTGGGAGGAAACTTGGTTTTTCCATCCCTTTCACTCCTTTGACCAGTTGCCTGATTTTGCAGTCCATCTGCCTTTGCACATGGACTCCCTGTGCTCTCAACCATATATAGCTATATGAATTATATGCTCTGCCAACTTAGAATATTTTTCTAAAAGGCCTAATACACATGTAACATATTAATTTAACATTGTCGTAGTTAATCTTCACATTATTTATGTATATCTTTTCTCCATATAAATAATTCCACACACCACCATTTAGCATATAATACCATTATTATTTTTTTATATCTATCTATATATATATAGATAGATATATACCGTATATACTCGAGTATAAGTCGAGTTTTTCAGCACATTTTTTTTGCGCTGAAAGTGCCCCCCTCGACTTATACTCAAGTCAAGCACTTTTCTGCAGCAAAAAATTTCATTTTCCAAACCGACTTTGGGGCCCTGTATCTCAGGGCCACTTTGTGCTAGGAACCCCAAATTTGGTGTGCAAACCCAGTGGAACTGGTACCACAACATATCCAAAGCTGGGGTTCCTAGGACCAAGTGGCCCCGAGATACAGGGCCCCAAATCCGGTTCGAAAAATGTCATTCTCTGCTGCAGAAAAGTGCTTGACATTTCCTGAACCGATTTTTGGGGCCCTGTATCTGAGGGACACTTGGTGCTAGAAACCACTTTGGATATTTTATGATGCTAGATCCACTGAGTTTGCACACCAAATTTGGGGTTCCTAGCACTAAGTGGTCCCGAGATACGGGGCCCCAAAGTCGGTCTACTGTGTCCATCTGCAGCAATGTCATATCGGGACCATTTGGGTTCAGAGACCCCAAATTGTGGCTGCAGCTAGGGGGCATCTAGGAACCCTTAACTACCCTTAACTACCAAGTTTGAAGTTTGGGGGACCTATGGCTGCAAATGGGCACAGTGAGGCTGCAAACGGGCATTGTTGACCCTCTTTTCCGCTTACAGTAGCTGTGCATTTCTCACCCTCGTCTTATACTCGGGTCACCAAGTTTTTCCCATTTTTTTGTGGTAAATTAGGGCCTTGACTTATACTCGAGTATATACGGTATCTATCTATCTATCTATCTATCTATCTATATAGAGAGAGAGAGAGAGAGATATCATTTTTTTTCTTCTTTATGTTGTGGTAACTGTGTCCTCTACAATAACTAACATCCTCTGCACACTAGTGTGATTCTTACTCACTCAATTGAGTCAACCCCTCTCTTATTACCATAGAAATTAAAAATAAATATTAATTAAAATCAAACTTTAAAATTCATGTATTTATTATTTCTATTTCATGATTGCAGGGTCTGTTTTCCTCTTCTTGGCCCCAGTGGGTTTCCTGGCGTTTTCCCCTCCCCGGGTCTGTGTTGTGTGTGGGGCAGTTTGGTCAGCTCTTCAGGCCAGGCACCCCTCTTTTTGAGGCACGTCATTTGTGTTGGATCTCCGGCTCAAGCAAACTGGGAAAATCTTTTTCTGTACTCATATGTTTTTAATCCGCATGGTCTGAAAAGGGTTGTTATCCCGATATATGTAAGTGAACTTCCCACCATTTCTGCCTGTTGTCTCTACATTCTATGTAAAAAATGTTTCTATTTTATTTATTTATATGATTCTTCTCAAATATCTCACTCTAGAACACTTTATTTTCTTGCCTACCCCTGAGGAAGGAGAGACACATATGTGCTCCAAAACGTCGGGTGCAAAAATTTCTGGTTTATTACCTGTATTATATTGTGATGACGGCACTGTCAGTTTGTCTTATTATATTTTTTCTATATGTTTTTTATACCTTTTGTACCTACTATATTGAATAAACATTTTTCAAACTAGATTTTCCTCAATAACCTCTGTGCCTTAAAAGTCCACCACAAGGGGATTTTGTTTGTTCTCAGATTGGATGGAGAGCGTCTGTAATCAGCAATTTTCAAGTCTTGCCACAGATTCTCAATTGGATTTAGGTCTGGACTTTGACTGGGCCATTCTAACACATAAATATGCTTTGATCTAATTCCATTGTAGCTCTGGCTGTATGTATAGGGTCGTTGTCCTGCTGGAAGGTGAACCTCCTCCCCAGTCTCAAGTCTTTTGCAGACTCTAATGCCCTGTACACACAACAGGTTTTGTCGTCGGAATAACCTCTGAAGGTTTTTCTGACGGAATTCCGCTCAAGCTGTCTTGCATACACACGGTCACACCAAATTCCGACCGTCAAGAACGCGGTGACGTACAACATGTACGACGGGACAACACGTATGACCTCTCTTACTTGCTTCAGAGCATGCAGCATTTTTGGTATGTCGGAACAGCATACAGGTGAGCGGTTTTCCCGATAGGAATTTGTTCCGTCGGAAAAATATAGAACATGTTCTCTATCTAAGTCTGTCTGAATTTTCGACGTAAAAAGTCCGATGGGGCATACACATGGTCGGAAAATACGATGAAAAGCTCCCATCGGACTTTTTCTGTCGGAAGTTCCAACTGTGTGTACGGGACCTTACAGGTTTTCTTCTAAGATTGCACTATATTTAGTTCCATCCATCTTCCCATCAACTCTGACCAGCTTTCCTGTTCCTGCTGAAAAAAATCATCCCCACAACAGAATGATCCTACCACCATGTTTCACAGTAGGGATGGTGTGTTCAGGGTGATGTGCAGTGTTAGTTTTCTGCCACACATAGCATTTTGCTTTTAGGCCAAAAAGTTCAATTTTGGTCTCATCTGACCAGACACCTTCTTCCACATGTTTGCTGTGTCCTCTACATGGCTTCTCACAAACTGCAAACATGAATTCTTATGGCTTTCTTTAAACAATGGCTTTCTTCTTGTCACTCTTCCATAAAGACCAGATTTGTGGAGTGCACGACTAATAGTTGTCCTGTGGACAGATTCTCCCACCTGAGCTGTGGATCTCTGCAGCTCCTCCAGAGTACCATGGACCTCTTTGCTGCTTCTCTAATTAATGCTCTCCTTGCCCGGCCTGTCAGTTTAGGTGGACGGCCATGTCTTGGTAGGTTTGCTGCTGTGCCATACTCTTTCTATTTTTGGCTTATGGATTGAACAGAGCTCCATGAGATGTTCATAGCTTTTGATATTTTTTTTATAACCTAACCCTGCTTTAAACTTCACAATTTTATCCCTGACCTGTCTGGTGTGTTCATTGGCCTTCATGATGCTGTTTGTCCACTAAGGTTACAGAACAGCTGTATTTATACTGAGATGAACTTACACACAGGTGGACTCTATTTACTGGGAATATGCGCATTGCTAATGTGAAACGGTCACTGTATTAACACAGGGGCTGAAAAACAATAGACTATTGATTTCTAATGACTTTTTCGTGCCTGAACATCACACATAAATATAGTGTAATAATCATATAGGAATTGTAACCAAACTTAAAGCGGAGTTCCACCCAAAAATGGAACATCCGCTGATCGGACTCCTCCCCCAAGGCTTCACTTCCCGATTCCCTTACCGAAGATGGCGGGGCCTCCACCCGAGGCCAAGGGACAGATCGGCTTCGGGTGAGGACATCGCGGGCGCCCTGGACAGGTAAGTGTCCATATTTTAAAAGTCAGCAGCTGCACTATTTGTAGCTGCTGACTTTTAAAAAATTTTTGGCGGAACTCCGCTTTAATGTGTCCATAATTGTGAAGAACAAGTACATAGTCCACAAAGTGAAAAATTAGTGTTGAAGTGGATCCAAATAAAGGGATGAAATCCTTATGGCATCGATACAAATGAAAAAATGGGTGAGTATAGAAGGTAACCGCCAGCAGCTTTGAGAAAGCTTACTGGAACTATCGGACTCAAAAGAGCGTACGCCCTATGAGTCTTCAAGGCTTGTGGTGTAAACACACCAATAGTTTGGAACATACACGTCTCTAACTTCTAGCCAGAATGGGAGATTATCCCTCCGTCCCTCGGATGGCTTGAAGTAACAGTACTCAGATGTGGCAGATATTGTCAAACTAAAGTGGCTCAAATCTTCCCCATACACTCATACGGTACAGCCAGAAAGGAAACAAATACTCCACATAGTGTAAAACCGTAGGTGTAAAAGGGGGGGATTTATTAAAAATCAAATAGACTCACATTTGGATGCATAGAAAGCGCTTGTAGAAGCAACAGTATGGATAACGCAATGGCTTCAGCAAGGCTTGTCCTTACATGTTTCGTCTAAAGAGACATCATCTGGGGTGATCAATGCTGATGCCATTGCATTATCCATACTGTTACTGCTACTCCTACAAGCGCTTTTTATCCATTCAATGTGAGTGTATTTCATTTTTAATCGCAAGTAGCATGAATGCTTCACGTTGCAGTAACAAACACAGTGCATTCACAGCACACAATAATGTGAATGGGGTCCAACAGTTTGTTTTCATTAGAAAAGGCCTGTCCCCTGTAGGCATGTTTTAGAGAAGAAAAATAAAATACGATATACCTGTGCTCCAATCCAAATAGCTTATGCATATACAGGATATAACCCATCAGGTGCTAAAGGAATGTGACCACATGTTAACACTAAAAATTCTGAATGAACCCTCTGCACACTGCTATACACTTTTTCTGTTAAACTTTGTATACAAGGAGGGATATTTAGTTCACATACATTGCACACTGCAATACATGTTTAAGCCGACCAACTTCGTCAAAGTAATCCCTCTCTGGCCAGTTTTTTTTTTTTTTTGGTTGAACTAGATGGACTTCTGTCTTAATTCAACCTGACTATGAGATTGCACTATGAGATTGCACTATGAGATGGGCGATCAGATACTCCCTGGATCAACTTTCAGTAGTGCTGATCCAGAAGAAGGCAAAAACCCTATTAAAGCATGGTCCAATTGGCTCCAACAGGGAAAAAATTCCTTCTTGACCCCCTTAGACTACATTTGCACTGGGTATTTTTCCATGTCTGTTCACGCAGTGCACTTTGTGTGCGTCCAGCAACGATCACCACAGATAATCGCTGGCTGCATGAACATCCAGAGGTAGGCAATGTAGGATGCTGTGCTCTCTCAGTAATGTAATGTGCTGTGTCTCCCCAGTAATGTAATGTGCTGTGCTGTGTCTCCCCAGTAATGTAATGTGCTGTACCCCCCAATAATGTAAGGTGCAGTGCATTACCCCCCCAGTAATGTACTGCACCGTGCTGTGCCCCCCCAGTCATGTAAGGTGTCCCCCCCAGTATTGTAATGTGCCCCCCAATAATATAAGGTGCAGTGCATTACCCCCCCAGTAATGTACTGCACTGTGCTGTGTGTGCCCCTCCCCCTTCAATGTGATGTACTGTGGTGTACTGTGCTGCGTCCCTCTCTGTCCCCTTCCCACGGCGTCCCTCTGTCTTCTTCCCTCAGGGTCCGTCTGTCCTCTTCCCACGGCGTCCCTCTGTCTTCTTCCCTCAGGGTCTGTCTGTCCTCTTCCCATGGCGTCCCTCTGTCTTCTTCCCTCAGGGTCCGTCTGTCCTCTTCCCACGGCGTCCCTCTGTCTTCTTCCCTCAGGGTCCGTCTGTCCTCTTCCCACGGCGTCCCTCTGTCTTCTTCCCTCAGGGTCCGTCTGTCCTCTTCCCACGGCGTCCCTCTGTCTTCTTCCCTCAGGGTCCGTCTGTCCTCTTCCCACGGCGTCCCTCTGTCTTCTTCCCTCAGGGTCTGTTTGTCCTCTTCCCACGGCGTCCCTCTGTCTTCTTCCCTCAGGGTCCGTCTGTCCTCTTCCCACTATACGACTGTGAGGAAATCACTGCTTGCCTTTGTGTCTAGCTTTTAACACTTCAGGCTGAAAGAGAGATATAAATAAACAAATTAAATATGAGGAAATACAATAGTTAAAAGAACAAATTATTTTGGAATTATGAATAGGTTAAGACTAAAAAGGTGACTGTTGAGTCCATCATCAGTCTTTAGTATAACCCTTTCAATCTTTTAGAGTACTTACCAACAAAGCTTTCCTTATAGGTGGAATCGGGGTGCCTGTCCTTATAGGAGGAATCGGGGTGCCCTTTATAACAGCTCCAAAACGCTTCTGCGGTTTGGTGGGAAAAATCCTGTTAGGAAAAGGAGATATGAGTTTAGCTGAGATCAGTTTTCATACGGTACTTTCTTATAGCTGACAGTTTTATAAAACATCACACCCAATACCAATCCATTCCAGTGATAAATATCTAAGTATGTTCAGTGTGACCATACATGACCGGCTCTCGAATCGATTCGGATATCACCTGTCACAGTGGGGAAGGGCCAGGCAATGTAGCACTCATTGTGTTACCATTTCCATGTGTGTCGGACACCAATTGTTCCCCTTTATATGGAGAAATGGTAAAGAAATGTCCCACCTCTGTCCATTGGTTGGGTCACAATATACATTTGGCAGGTACTAGCATTTTGCTGGACAGATCTCACCACCTGTCATTTCGGTGTCTTTCTATGGATACCCTTGTGTACCCCCTCATTGCTTCGTATGGCTAATATGAGTCGTTTGTGGAATAGAAATGTTGCTTATTACCTGCTCTTAACTTCTCTCATCCAGAGAGTGTTAAGCAGGCCATAGATAAAAAAACAAACGATTGCTCAAATAAGAATAAAAATTTCTGTTCGATTTAAAATGCATTGGTCCCATCATTGTCTTGGGATTTGTGTAGCAAAATTGCAACATGTTCTGGATTGTTTTCAACAAAGTCTTTTGTTGAGATCGATATCCTCATAGACGTCACACACTTGACAGGCTTCTGCGCATTACAGTTTAATTTTTTTTCTCTAACGAGTTTCCTATTATCAATAAGAAAATCGTTTGTTCTGAAAACAATTTCCAACATGTTCGTTCAGTTTTTTTTTTTATGACGGCATAAAAATGACACGAAAATCGAACGATTGGTCTGTTGACCTCAATTTCTGTTTATTTTTCTACTCATCTAAGGCCTGCTTTATACTCTGTGGAAATACAGACAGCAATTAAAACCCAATAGGGGTCCTTCTAACCCTTCCACACTTAATCCCACAAGAAAAAGGTTGGGGCTATACGTAGACCTTACCTACCAATATAGTGGGTAATAGGATTATGGAGGGAAACCCTCACAAACGGGTTAGATTCAAACCCATAATCCTAATGCGGCAGGCAAGGCTGCTAATCACAATAGTCACACTGGTTGGCACATGTGCTTAGCATTCTTAGTGTATATAAATTGTACCTTCAACCAAAAATAACACTAATGCCGGGTACACATGACCGGTTTTGCCGTCGGGATAAACTCCGAAGATTTCTCCGACGGAATTCCATTCAAGAGGTCTTGCCTACACACGGTCAAACCAAAGTCCAACCGTCAAGAACGAGGTGACGTACAACACTTATGACGGGACTAGAAAACGGAAGTTCAATAACCAGTAGTCAATAGCTTCCGTCTCGTACTTGCTTCAGAGCATGCGTCGTTTTTGGTCCGTCAGAACAGCATACAGACGATCGGTTTTCCCGATAGGAATTTGTTTAGTCCGAAATATTTAGAACATGTTCCATTTCTAGGGCCGTCAGAATTTTCGAAAAAAAAAAGTCCAATGAGGCCCACACACGATCGGAATAGACGATGAAAAGCTTCCGTCTGACTTTTTCTGTCGGACATTCCGCTCGTGTGTCGATGGCCGAATATCATGAGAATTTGCCCAACCATGACAAATTTTGATGGTAATTTGATAAATACATTGATTTCCTTTGATCGCCAACTCCTTCTCGTGGCCATAATGCGGTAGTTTTCTTGAAATACCTCAATCAGGAAAATACCACATTATGGCCACAAGATGGTGATGATGATCATAGGAAGTCACTCTATAAAGCAAAATTCAATCAGACTTTGTCACATCTGGGTGAATATCACAAGTAATTTTTTTTAATAGATAGACCCCAAAGCATTATTCTCCTCCAGCCAATTATGCAACTGTATTTTGTTCAGGGAGCAAGTGCCTTTTTTATGCTGCTCGCCCCCACTCCCTCATTCCATGCCTAGGCGAGGGTACAGTACTCTCGGCCCACCTGCAGCCTCCTGGAATACACATCATACATCCCAGGAAGCTACAGGACCATTCTCCATGCATTCTATGGTCTCACACATGTGCAGTATTTAGCCTGCTGTGAGGGATCAGAAAGTGACAGCCGGCTCCCAAATGCAAGATGGTGGCGTGGAAGGTCATGGAAGACGGCACTGGGCTCCATGGACTGGTGAGAATGTGTTTCTTTTAAAATCAACAGTTACATTACTCATAGCTGCTGATTTTTAGTGTTCCCAAAGCCAAGTGAAATCCCCCTCTAAGTGGAATAAGTGATCAATCTAATCAATAAGCATTTCTCAATTGTGTGTAGAAACTGAACTAATGCATAATGTTTCTTCCCTTTAACCCTTCTTTTTCCTAATACTTACGTTTCGTTATATCTTGCTGGCTTCCCTGCAACGATCGGTTGTTTTTTTAGTAGAGAATGAGGACTTGGCAGAGCTGGGAGACATGGTAACATGTTTTTTCTGTTAAAGAAAAACAAAAGTCAGTACAACTGAACAATACAATATAAAAAAATGTAATAGTAATGTACTTATACTCCTGGCACCGATGTGTCAAGATAAATACATATAGAAAATAACATATACTTACATTGTAGTTGTTTCCACGCTTCGGCTACACGTAAGGCATTTACTAGAAGAGAAAAAAGATTTAGAGGTTAGACATGATTTTGCTATGATGATACTAATAAGAAACTTAATCCTTTCCCAACTCCTTCCTGGAGGCTCTTTAACCGCTTGCTGACCAGTCGCCGCAGTTGTACTGCGGCAACATGGCTCGGCTGCGCGAATCGCCATTATGTTACGTCGGTAACATAGACAGCCACTAGGGGGCGCGCCCCCCGAGCCGATGCGAGTGCCCGGCGGTCTCAATCACCGCTGGACTCCCGCGATCGCTCGGGGCACACGGAGAACCGGGAGCTTTCCAGTTCTCTGAGCAGAGAACTGACAGATCGTCTGTTCATACAGAGTATGAACAGCGATCTGTTAGTTTCCCTGCGCAGTCCCCATCCCCCTTCAGTTAGAACACAAACTAGGACACACATTAACCCCTTCACTGCCCCCTAGTTTTAACCCCTTCACTGCCAGTGACATTTTTACAGTAATCAGTGCATTTTTAATCTCACTGATCGCTGTATTAATGCCAGTGGTCCCAAAAATGTGTCAAAATTGTCCGACGTGTCCGCCATAATGTCGCAGTCACGATAAAAATCGCAGATCACTGCCATTACTAGTAAAAAAAAAATGAATTAAAATGCCATAAAACTATCCCCTATTTTGCAGGCGCTATAACTTTTGCGCAAACCAATCAATATACGCTTATTGCGCTTTTTTTTTACCAAACAAATGTAGAAGAATACGTATCGGCCTAAACTGAGGAAAAAAAATGTTTTTTTTATATTTTTTGGGGGGATATTTATTATAGCAAAAAGTAAAAAATAATGCGTTTTTTTTTAAATTGTCTCTCTTTTTTTGTTTATAGCGCGAAAAATAAAAACCGCAGAGGTGATCAAATACAACCAAAAGAAAGCTCTATTTGTGTGAAAAAAAGGACGTCAATTTTTTTTGGGAGCCACGTCGCACGACCGCGCAATTGTCAGTTAAAGCGATGCAGTGCCGAATCGCAAAAAGTGCTCTGGTCTTTGGCCAGCCAAATGGTCCAGGGCTGAAGTGGTTAACTGGTTCTTAGCGCTGGGAGACGGGAGATGCTTCCCGATTATGTGATCACTGTGACTGGCTCTCAAAGGGGTCACATGGTTGGAAGCCTCACCGATTGGCTCTCAATCATAAACAATTATGACTGGTGTCACTGTGCCGGGAGCACTCGGCACATTCCTTGCACAGAAACCTTGGCCACCATGGATACATATAGTATGGTACTTGGGCATTAAAGACCACCCTCCCTGCATTAAGTGGTCGGCAAAAAGTTAAATGACTTTCAGAATATTAGTGCCCTCACATATCCTCAGTTACTTTCCAGAGCACCTTGGGAGCCCATGAAAATTAAGGACACAATATTATGTAAATATCATTTTCCACTAGAGAGCCGGCACTTGGCCCTGCCGCACCTACTTCATGATTGACCCATCGATCTGATGGGAGGTCTCATTGACCAATCGTGAGCTATTAGAGAATTCTAAATGCCGGTATTCACATATGAGGAGAATTTTGGAGATGTAGGCAACAAGAAGTGAATCCAGCTACAAATTACTCACAGAAATGGGCATTGTGCAGAAAATCTTATGACTGGGTCAAGTAGAAGTGAAGCCTCAGCCAAGACTTTTTAGGTTTAATAACCAGCTAAATCTACCCAAATGTAATATTTCAGTCATGGGGAGAAAGAACCCCTGCTAGACTTTTATGTAGTGTGGTGACTCCAGTAGGAAGATCCCCACCCCCGTACAATGGAGTCTCACTCCTACTGCTGTACAAGAAGGAATCTCAGTGCTCCTACTGCATTCTCTAAATGAACAATCCAAAAGGCAGAGTGAGGCCTTCTAATCATGAGCATAGCATTCAGAGGTGGGAATCTGGCTCCCATCTGCTTGGTCTTATGCACAGACATTAGATTTATAGAAACACTCCCACTACTTTTGGTTTACACCAAACCAGAAGAGAGAAAAGCCATCAAGGAAATGGCATCACTTACCTTGTGGAAATAGCAGCTTCATCAAACTCTTTTGGTGGTGGCACCATCAAGTCCTCGATGGTTTTCCTCAACCTCTTCTCCGTTGCAATGATGTATTCCTCCATCTTGTCCAGCTGTAGAGTAAATAAGAATGTGAGAAAGGTTAGAACACAAATACAGGCATATGACTGGTCTTAATAACAAGGGCAGGGCCAAGCTTGACTCTTATGCAGCGTACACGCGACCGGTTTTGCCGTCGGAATAAACTCCGAAGGTTTCTCCGACGGAATTCCGCTCAAGCAGCCTTGCCTACACACGGTCACACCAAAATCTGACCGTCCAGAAAAAGGAAGTTCAATAGCCAGTAGCCAATAGCTTCCGTCTCGTACTTGCTTCTGAGCATGCGTTGTTTTTGGTCTGTCGGAACAGCATACAGACGAGCGGTTTTCCCGATAGGAATTGGTTACGTCAGAAATATTTAGAACATGTTCCATTTCTAGGTCCGTCAGAAATTTTTTTTTTTTTTTTTTTTTAAAGTCCGGTGAGGCCTACACACGATCGGAATAGACGATGAACATTGTGTGTAAGCGGCATTACAGGAAAAGTCAAGATTAGCATATACCTTCCACTGTCTATATTTAAGGGTCTACTTATTGTTTCTTGATAATCAATTTACCTGACGTTATCCTTGCTTTTTCATATACGCAAGGTATGTATTTCTTAGACTCATTTGCCTAATAGATTTATTTCATATGATCGTCCGCTCCATCTAGTTGACATAATTTGGGGTTTTTCTGAAATACCTAAATTATTATTCTACATTATGGCCACTAGATGGAGCTGAAAAATCCTAGGAAATAAACCAATTAGCCAAAATACCCTTTTTTATAACTAGACCCCTAAGGCTTGATTCACAAATAAGCGAATCCGATGCACTTCAACCAGCATCCGATTCGCATAACGTGAACCAGACCGGCTTTCAATGGAGGCATTTCACATGTATGCGGGCCGGTTTGCAGTGCGAATAAAAAAAAAAAAGGGGTCCTGTGCGTTTTTCAGTCCGGTTCAGGTGCAATTTAGGTGTCAAATTCATGAATGGAAACCGGCCCCCGTATATTTGTGAACCGAGGCTGTAGGTGTAGCAGCCCTAGAGAACTAGGGAGCTGGCCGGTGTTGTAAATAGGGAAGAAATATGTACTGCCCTACTATACTAGCAAATACAAATGCAAACAAGAAACTTACCTTCTTTTCCATTTTTTGATTGTTCTTTTCCATCATGGCGGTCCATTTTTCTTCTTGGCACTTTAAACCTTCTCCGATCTGCTGCTTCATCGTCTGGGAGATTTCCACAGTGAAATCTTCAAAGGTTCTTCGATCCAATTTCCCTGCAAGGTCTTCTCTCTCTTTAGCCTATATAGAATAAGAAAAAGAAAATGGGGTTAAGACTGATATGAAGGTGGGGGAGACAAATGGAAACTATGCTAAATGTAACATATTGCTTATTTTAACCCTTTCATGACTAACCCTATTTGTGAAATTTGGTGTTTACAAGTTAAAATCTGTATTTTTTTGCTAGAAAATTACTTAGAACCCCCAAACATTATGTATATTTTTTTTTAGCAGAGAATCTAGAGAATAAAATGGTGATTGTTGCAATATTTTATGTCACACGGTATTTGTGCAGCGGTCTTTTAAACGCAACCTTTTGGGGAAAAAGACACTTTCATGAATTAAAAAAAAAACGAAACAGTAAAGTTAGCCCAATTTTTTTGTATAATGTGAAAGATGATGTTACGCTGAGTAAATAGATACCAAACATGTCACGCTTTAAAATTGCGCACACTCGTGGAATGGCGACAAACTACGGTACTTAAAAATCTCCATAGGCAACATTTAAGAAAATATAACGGTTACCAGGTTAGCGTTACAGAGGAGGTCTAGTGCTAGAATGATTGCTCTCGCTCTGACGATCGCTGCGATACTTCACATGTGTGATTTGAACACCGTTTACATATGCAGGTGCGACTTCCGTATGCGTTTTCTTTGCTGCGCGAGCTCAATTTTTATTTTTAAATTTTTTAAATTTTTTTTATTTCATTTATTTTTATTGTTTTACATTGTGTTTTTAAAAAAAAATTTGATCACCTTTATTGCTGTCACAAGGAATGTAAACATCCCTTGTGACAGTAATAGGTGGTGACAGGTACTCTTTATGGAGGGATGGGGGGTCTAAAAGACCCCCCCATCCCTCCTTTACACTTCAAAGTATTCAGATCGCCGTTTTCGGCGATCCTGAATACTGTATATTTTTTATACATTGGCAGTCGAGTAAACAGGAAGTGATGTTGTGACGTCACTTCCGTGTTTACAGAGAGAAGACTGGCACAAAGCCGTTTCCGTTGGTAAGCCTTGCGGCTTCACTTCCTGGTTCCCTACTGTGCATGCGCGACTCACACTGCGCTATCCCACTGGTCCCAGCTGTCTTCTGGGACCTGTGTGTCTCCCAGAAGACAGAGGGGGGACGGAGAAGGCGCCGGAAGTGCGTAGATACCCGCGGGTGGCTCGGGTATCTATGCCCAGAAGTGTGAGCAAAATACCTGTATTAGACAGGAATCTGCTCCCCCCTGAAAGGTTCCAAATGTGACACCGGAGTGGCGGAGGAACCGGAAATGCGGAAGTTCCATTTTTGGGTGGAACTCCGCTTTAATTGGGCAACTAAGTGGAAAATGAGGTTTAATGTTGATAAATGTAAAGTTATGCACTTGGGGGCTAAGACTATGCATCCATCATACATACTAGGGGGAGTACAACTGGGGGGATCAATAGTGGAGAAGGATCTGGGGGTTCTGGTAGATCATAAGCTCAATAATGACATGCAATTCCAAGCTGTGGGTTCCAAAGTGAGCAAAGTCCTTTCTTGTATTTAGAGGTATGGACTCTAGAGAGAGATATCATTTTGCCCCCCTGTACAAATCATTTGTAAGACCTCATCTGGAATACGCAGTTCAGTTGTGGGAACTATGATATTAAATCAGTCGCAATATGCAAAGTAATTGCGCTTTGCTATAATGGATGGAACGGGATTGATAAATGTCCCCTACTGTGTGCAAACTAGCTGTGGGCAATATCTATCTGTCTGCTGGATGTATAATGATCAACTTACCGTCATCTTTTCCAATTTCAGGCACCTCACTTCCTCTTTCAGATCTTGCACCTCCTTTTCTGCAGCTTGGATCCTCTGGAAAGTCTGTAAGTATTCCGTGGTGGACACACGTCTGGACGATGGTGGTGGTGGTGCAGCGCGTGGTGGACTGGGCACTTTGGTTTGCTGTATTTCCTGAAGGGAGAAGAAATAAAACAATATATGAGCAAAATCTCTCAAACTGTATTACTTTTTCATTTAAAGTCTGTAATTGGCTGTTTGAGTCTAAATGAAAGAAAAATACTACAAAGATCTGATTTTTGGATCTGGAGAAAAGAAAATGTAAACCTATAAACCTTCAGATCTTCTGCTGTATGATTCAGCATATCCAAATAAATCTACAAGAGCTGTTTTACTTTGTCAAAACTAAAAGTCCAAGGGGAAAGAGACCCCCTGCCACAGCCCCCGCCCCCCCCCTCCCCCGAAAGTTCGACCCCCTCCTCCTTCCTCTGCCCCAGGACCAATTAGAATGCGCAGTGCGCTTCGTGCATGCACAGTAGGGATTTCGGTTTCACACCCGGGTTCCCAGAAATGGCGGCGGCTGCCCCTGACAGCCGATCCGAAGATCGTCTGGGGTGCCGACATCGCGGCTCCCTGGACAGGTAAGTGTCCATATATTAAAGGTCAGCAGCTGCAGTATTTGTAGCTGCTAACTTTTCATTTTTTCATGGGGGGGCTGGACCTCTTCTTCAAGTTCACCCTTGTAAAAAAAATAATAAATGCACATCTTTTTGTAGGTTAAAAAAATGTGCATTTCATTTTTTTTTCTATGAGCCTGCAAAGCATTGCACTCGCGATCAGGGCTGGATTTTCCACTAGGCACATTAGTCATGTTCCTACAGGTGCCCTTCCTAGAGGGGCGCCCATCAGTAGGAGTTGTTTTTTTTTAATTGTTTTATCCCTTTCGCTGCAAGTTCTGTATGTCATATGGATCTGACACCGAGGGTTTTACACACAATCCAGTGGCTGCAGCCACCAGGATTGTGTATAAAACTGACAGGCAGACTCCTGCCTATTAGGTGGAAGCATTCGGGTGGCTGCGCTGCTGCCCGATTGCTTTCCTAAAGATTTTTTTTTTTCTTTGCCATATTATTAAAAAAAAATAAAAAAATAAAAATCTGAAATTTGTAAGCCTCTACTTTGTAAAAATGGAGTCACCCAAAATCTGCCACTTCCGCCCCTCACCGGACAGCCTGGTTGCTTCAAAAAGTGAAGCCCTTAGACATTGCCCATTGTGTGCCAATTAGGAATGGGTGTGTGTGGCAGGGGTGGGACGGAAGGGGTGGCTGCCCTGGGCAAAGTAGTTTACTGTAGGGATGGGGGCATCTTCCTTCTCTTACAAGGCTGACATGAGTAGTGATCGCTGCCAGTGATTTTGACAAGCGAGTGACTGCTGGGTGTAGGGTCATGAATGGGGGTGGGGTAGATTGGCATCTTTACCCTGGGTGCTGGATGACCTTGTCACTGGTGTGTGGTAGGACTATGTGCAGGAAGGAGTTATGCTATCTATGACCTTACCTTCATGATCTGCTCTGTTATTTGTTTCTGCAGCTTCTCTAGATCTGGCTGCACCGTCTTCATGGCCTCCAGAGCAGTCTGCAGCTGTTTAATGTCCACCTGCATCTTTTTCTGAGTGTCCAACTCTTGTTGGAGTGATACATTGCACATCTGCATCTTCTGCATCTCCTGCAACAAATCCTTATTCAGCTGCCTCTGAGCCTGAACCTCGGTCTGCAGTTGCGCAATGGTGGCCTGCATGTTCTGCCCCGCCAGCTGCATCTCCTTTTGCTCCTCCAATTGTTTTTGCAGCTCTGCGATTTGCATCTGCATCTTCTCTGCATCCGTCTTCATTTTTGTGTCCAGTTCCGTCGAATCGTCCTTTTTAGTCTGTCCTAGTTCCGAAGTAAGGCTTTTGACATGGTTCTCCAGGTCTGTAAACCTGGACTCCATTGTCACCTTCTCCCCGTTCTGCGTTTGGAGGCTGTCCTCCGTTATTAGTTCATTCAGAATTTCAGCCATTTGCTGCCGTTGTCGATCGTACGTCTGTACGATCATATCATAAACTCTTTGCCGTTTAGTAGTCATTTTCAAATGTACTATCTCTCCAATATTGAAAATTCACAGTAATATTCAGTAATAATAAGTGGTCACCTCAAGAACTCTCTCTAAGTGATGTGCACTCTTCGCTTACTAGCTGTGAACTGAGCTCTAGCCTGGTTGGTTGTCTTTTAAGTCCCAACTGCCACTGTTGCTATGACAACGCTAAAGGAATTTTTTTTTTCTAACTGCCAGTTGCATCTGCTATCTGATTGGCTGATGGAATATAGAGAGTACAGTTGCATCTGCCATCTGATTGGCTGATGGAATATAGAGAGAGTGTTCAGTTACAGCTGCCATCTGATCAGCGGATGGGATAGAGTGTATCTAAACACACTGGACACATTTTCAGAATTTTTATGTCACAGAAACCGCAATGCTGGTTTTTTAATGTGTTTTTTTTTTTTAATTTTTTGCATAATTTAGAAATATGGGGGGAATTGCAGCAATGTGAATGCGGATCATTTTAAATCTTTAGATTTAGTGATCACTATGGGGGGGGGTTGGTACATTTTGTGTGATTTGTAATCAACATTGACTGGGACTAAAATATTTTAATTCACCCGCATGATTATACAGAATATTTTTATTGAATATAAAATTGTAATATTTTTATTACACATTTTTTTCTTTTATATACATCTTTAGGTTAGGAGGGGGGGAGGGGAGCCAGGCGTTCGTCTCTGTCCTGGTCAGTAAAGTTGGGTGTAAAGAAGACAGCGGTGGGCGGAGATTTTCCGTTGAAGGTCCCGCCCCTCCTGCCTGTCAGATTGTCCGGTGTTTTGTTCTGATAAAGCTGGATGGGAGGAGGCGGGGCGATGGGCGGTGTTCTCCGGTGGGCGGGACTGATCTTCTCCTCACAACTGCGTCACAGGGAACAGCCAGACGCTCAGCTCGTGTCCTTCATCATCGCCTCCTCCTCCTCATCTTCCTCCACCGCCGGGAATCATGCTGACAGTCCGGGTAGCCGCCACCCTCGCCCGCTCTCTGCCCCGGCACGCCGCTGTGGTAAGTGTGAGGGGCGGGAAGTCTCTCCGGTCTCCTCCGCCTGCAGCGGCCTTCTCCTTCCGTGTCTTCCCGCCGAGTCCTCACCTCAGGAGGAGACCGGGGACGGTGCGAGGAGAGCCGGGGAGGAGGGGACCGTCCTGTGAAGGTCAATGGCGGCCTCGTGTCACCGACACACCGCGTGCTACCGGGAGGGGGGAGGGGAGGAATCCCTCTATATACATATATAATGTGTGTTCTCTATAGAAGATTATAGTGATGAGGGGCCTGACACCTTCCAGGATCACCCCCCCCCCCCCCCCGTACACCCCAATACTACAGGACAACCCCTCTACACCCCAATATTACAGGAGGACACCCCTCCATACACCCCAATATTACAGGAGATCACCCCTCCACACACCCCAGGATTGCAGGACAACCCCTCCCCACGCTGCAATATTACAGGACAATCCCTCCATACACCCCAATATTACAGGACAACCCCTCCATACACCCCAATATTACAGGACAACCCCTCCATACACCCCAGGATTGCAGGACAACCCCTCCCCACGCTGCAATATTACAGGACAACCCCTCCATACACCCCAATATTACAGGACAACCCCTCCATACACCCCAATATTACAGGACAACCCCTCCATACACCCCAATATTACAGGACAACCCCTCCATACACCCACCGATCATTTCTAAAATAAATGAAATTATTATATTCACACACACACTCTCTCTGATCTACACTTTTTTTTTTTTTATGTTCATTGCAGCATTTTTCTATTTAATTTTTATTATGTGTTTACTTTGAGTTGCACATTTAAATATTGCCCAATATTCTACACAGAGATCACCACTTTATTCTAATCTCCGGTCCTTCTTACACCCGGTACGATTCGTACTTTTATTTGGCCATTGGCGCCTCCCCGGCGACACCAGGATGTTTTCTACTCCCGATGGCCACAGTGTGACCCCCCATCCCCCCCAAAAAAACCTCTGAACAACAGTAGAGTGGCCCTTCGTTTAGATCAGGGGTCTCAATCTGGCGCCCCTCCAGCTGTTGTGAAACTACAAGTCCCATCATGTCTCTGCCTGAGGGGGGGTCATGATTGTATCTGTCAGCTTTGCAATGCCTCATGGGACTTGTAGTTTTTGCAGCAGCTGGAGGGGCCGCCAGTTTGAGACCCCTGATCTAGAAAGTTTGTAGAGCTCTTCTCTATACTGACAATATCTGTGCAACCCGAACACTTTACAGATGGTTGGAGTATTTTCCTTCTTTGTATGTTGTAGGCCTTTCTTTTTTTTTTTCCCCTCATCTATAACACATGGATGTCTGCAGTGAACTTTTTAGCATGCTGATCAGAAGACGTCCTCTATGTTCTGTCATTGCTTCTCTGATTACCCCGGGACACGGCGGGTCATTCAGTTTCCTGTCATGTGTTGAGGGAACAGAGTCCTTGGATCGATCGATGTGCCCTTGTGTGCTCTGCAGATATCCATCATGATGTATTCTATATCATATGTATATTCTATTATCAGTACATTATGGTCACATGACACTTTGCTGGTTTATTTTTGATTATCTAGTATGGGCACATGTTGGTTTACAATTTTTTTTATTTATTTTTGAATATGTAGTATGGGCTCATGCAGTTTGCCGTGTTCATATCCTTAGCACTTATGTGTAAACTTTTCATTCCAGGTAAATCTGTAGAGCCAATTTTTGCACAGCCTTTTACATCTTGTACGTTCACATCGGTGGTCCCTGTCCTCATCCAGCTTGCAGTTCACTTCTGGATGATTTCCTGCACTTTAAAGCAGAATTAAAGTCACAGTACTTACCCGTCCTGCGCCGGCATGTCAGTGCATGTCTCTTCTGCAATAAAAGGGTGCTTACTGTTTTACAGCGAGACATCAGTTGCACTTTACTTGGCATTACTTAGAGGAGCTTCAGGAGTCTTCCCCCCCCCCCCAATTCTGTAGCTGCTGACTTTTACGGCACTTAACCTGTCAAGGGATCCCAAGCTGAATCGACTCTCGTTTGCTGGCGCTGCCATCTTGGGTAAGAGAGACCACTACTGCGCATGCACCAACCGTATTGTGCTTTCTCAGTGGGCTGGCTGAGGCGAGGGCAGAACTTCCAGCTGGGTTTGCTGCGGCAAACTCAGCAAGAATTGTTGGCACCGGGTACCTGTCACCCGCTCCTCATCCGTCTGCTGGGGGAGCTGAGGTTCTGCTAAGTAGAAATGCTTTTTTTGCGTGTCGCCATTCCCCCCCCCCCCCCCCCCTTGACAGATGACCAGTTAACCTTGGCAGGCAGAGCCCCCTACAAGGGATGACGTTTACTTTTCCTGGAGATAGGCTGTCCTGAGATTAGTTTTCATATAAAGGGGATACTTGCTAAAACTTGTGTAGCTGTACATAGAAATCAAATTGGCTTCCAGGTATTATCCCTCAAATTCACATCGGTTGCGATTTGACATGTCAAATGGCAGCCTACTGCCAGGAACCGCACTGTCCCCATCGGTGTGACGCTGACTTTGCCGCACCATTTTCTAAAAGTAGTTCCTGCGCTACTTTTGGCGATTTTCGATAGACGTGTGCATGAAGCTGCAGTGAAATGCGGGTTTGAAATTGTGCACCTTCAGCTGAACTTATACGATTTGGGACCTGGGCTTATTGTCAAAGCTTAATTGAACAAGCTGAAGTTGGAAGCTGATTGGGTACTATGCAAAGCTGCATCAGATTCTGTGTGCTCCAGTTTTAGTAAATATCCTCCATAGCGTTTCTCTAGGCAAAGCTTTAGTGTTAGAGTGGGGGGAAGGGCTAGACCCTCTGTCAGGTTTATATTGTTGTCTGTGTCCCCATTAGGAAATGGTTCACCCTCTCTAATTGTACTGTTGACCATTGACCGAATAAGGCCCTTTTCACGTTTGTGCGACCTGAAAGTCGTGCAATTTTGCTGCCACTCCAAGCAATTCCTGTGTAATTTTGAGGTCTATGGAACTCAAGTCGCATCAAAGTCAGACCAAAGTAGTGCAGGGACTTGAAGTCTCACAGATATGAATGGTACTCATTGGAAATTGTGGGGTACGACTTGTTGGGTGACTTTGCAGTCTCAAGTTTCAGGACAAGTCACACAAGTGTGAAAGGGGCCTAAGTGAGGGGAGAATAAAGAACTGTAAAAGTTTTCCCCCTTTGGAAGAATCCCATGACCTAGTCTGGGGAAGACAGTCTTGGCCTAGGTTTCCACTATTGCGACGCGACTTGCAGCAATGCCTGTGTATTGAAGTCTATGGACCTCGCGTCACATCAGTCTCACCAAAGTAGTGCAGGGACTACTTTGAAGTCGCTGCGACTTGAAGTATCCCAGATATGAACGGTACTCATTGAAAATCATGGAGTGTGACTTGCCTTGAAACTTTGCAGTCGCAGGACAAGTTGTACAAGTGGAAACTGCGCTTTAGGCTCCAATTCACACTTGTCATGCAACTTTGGGCATCAAACATGCATGACAAGTCGTACCCCATGTTTTTCCAATGATAACATTCATATGTGTGACTTAAAAGTAGTTCATTTGCTACTTTGGTCCGACTTTAATGCAACTTGAGGGCTTCAATGTTAACAATGCGAATTGGGTGCAGCCATTGTTCACTATCACTGGTCAAAGCCAAAGTTGTATTCAAGTTGCACTCCAAAGTCGGCGCAATTTTGGAGTCATACAAGTGTGAATGGAGCCTTAGGCTAGGCTCACACCTATCCACTGTGTTAACATGCACTGAGGCCCAATCAGAATGACAATGCAATATTGTGAACAGAGTACTCTGTTACTGGTACTCCAGTTTTTTTTTGGTTAACCAAATGGTCGAAGCCGCTGTAATAACTACATGAAGTTAGCACAGCGATCTCCTCTCCTGAGCTGCTGAGTTCTGACAGTGGAACAGCTGCAAACCCGACTGCTTCCACACTGGGGCGCTGCGCTGGCAGGGCTTCACAAAAAATCCAGCCAGCAGCTTCTTTGCAGTGGTGAATACACCCCTCATCCCCATTAAAGACAATAAGGCAGCACCGTTTTGCAGATGTAACCCCTTTTCGGCCGCTAGCTGGACTTCTCTTTTAAAAAAAAAAAAAAAAAAGAGCTCTCTCTGTCCATCTCTCTCTGTCCATCTCTCTCTGTCCATCTCTCTCTGTCCATCTCTCTCTGTCCATCTCTCTCTGTCCATCTCTCTCTGTCCATCTCTCTCTGTCCATCTCTCTCTGTCCATCTCTCTCTGTCCATCTCTCTCTGTCCATCTCTCTCTGTCCATCTCTCTCTGTCCATCTCTCTCTGTCCATCTCTCTCTGTCCATCTCTCTCTGTCCATCTCTCTCTGTCCATCTCTCTCTGTGGTTAAATGTGAATGGGTGTTGGATTACTAACCTGGATATAATTTGTCTCGCTGTTGGATTACTAACCTGGATATAATTTGTCTCGCCTGTAAGGATTTTATGTATTGTCCAGTTTCTAGATGGTTTGTAGTTTACACAAGTATCAGATTGTGTCTTTAGTTTTGTTTATAGTTTTTAGACTTGTTGCCCTCTTTTTGCTTTACTAAAAAGCCGACCATATTCTGCAGGTACAGCTGAGGTATCCTCCATCCTGGAAGAACGTATTCTGGGTGCAGACACCAGCGCTGAACTGGAAGAGACTGGCCGAGTGCTTTCCGTTGGCGATGGTGATGCCCGTGTCTATGGTCTCAGAAATGTCCAGGCTGAAGAGATGGTGGAATTCTCCTCGGGGTTGAAGGTACATTTTTATTTAGTGTGTGTGTGTGGGGGGGGGGGGGGGGCACAATCAAAGCCTGTGTAATTGGTGCCTTTTTGATGACCAGAAGGGAGAGCTTGGGCAGTACTTTTCACTCCAGATAATTAGTGGGTGACCTCTGGAAGTTCAGCCTGTACCAATGCTGGGAACCACTGGGATGAATAGCTGCTCTCCCAGTGACATTTTAATACTCCACTGGGGCAAGAAGTGGTAAAAGTGGAGTTTTAAAATGTCACTGGGATAGCAGCCAAATCAATAGACGCACAGTGTGAAATCGGGATCAAACTCATGAGTTAGATTCCACTGCACAGAGCAGGTATGACTTTTTTTTAAACTAAAACTTTACAAATCACTGAAGTTAAAGAATACCCAGTCAGATAAGTCTTCCAAGTGGCAGTAAAAAGGCAAGAATACCCCCCCCCCCCCCCAATTCTACTAAGCCTAACCGATTTACCATTGTAAATGGGGGGGATTATTGCTTATTTTTGTAGCCGCTCAGGTCTGGTTCCAGTTGGCGTTATCAGTTTTCTCCTGCAGGAGACCAGAGCGGCTTCACAATACGCTTAGAATGTGGGTGGGGGTATTCTTGCCTTTTTACTACCACTTGGAAGACTTATGTGACTGGGTGTTCTTTAACTTCAGTGATTTGTAAAGTTTTAGTTTAAAAAAAGTCATGCCTGCTCTGTGCAGTGGAATCAAACTCATGAGTTTGATCCCGATTTCACACTGTGCGTCTATTGATTTAGGGTGGCTCAGCCCTGCTCCGTGCTTAACCGCTTCAGCCCTGGAAGATTTTACCCCCCTCCTGACCAGAGCACTTTTTGAGATTCGGCACTGCGTCACTTTAACTCACAATTGTGCGACGTTGCACCCGAACAAAATTAACGTCCTTTTTTTTTTTTTCCCACAAATAGACCTTTTCTTCTGGTGGAATTCGATCACCTCTGCGGTTTTTATTTTTTGCACTATAAACAAAAAAGAGCGTAACTTTTGAGAACGCATTTTTTATCTTTTTTGCTATATCTCCCAAAAATATATCTAAAATTTTTATTTTTTTTCCTCAGTTTAGGCCGATACGTATTCTACACATTTTTGGTTAAAAAAAATTGCAATAAGCGTTTATTGATTTGCGCAAAAGTTAGTATCTACAAAATAGGGCATAGTTTTATGGCATTTTTATTTTTTTACTAGTAATGGCAGTGCTCTGATATAATAATTTTTTTTTTTTTTTTTTTCCTTGGGACTGCGATATTATGGCGAACACGTCGGACAATTTTGACACATTTTTGGGACCATTGGCATTTTTACAGCGATCAGTGCTATAAAATTGCATTTTTACTGTAAAAATGTCACTGACAGTGAAGGGGGTTAACCACTAGGGGCGATTAAGGGGTTAATGTGTTCCCTATTGTGTGTTCTAACTGAAGGGGGGAGGGGACTGTGTAAGGGAGATGACAGATCGCTGTTCATACTTTGTATGAACAGACGATTTGTCTGTTCTACCCTCAAACACACAGATCCCGGTTTTCCATGTGCCCCCCGAGCAATCGCGGGAGCCCGGCGGTGTTCGCGTCCGCCGGGCACTCGCATCGGCTCCGTGGGCTAGCGGGGAGGGGGGGAGCCCCTAGTGGCCAAATATTAAAGCGTCATAACATGACGGTAATTCGTGCAGCCGAGCCGTGTTGCCGCAGTGCAACTGCGGCGGCTGGTCGGGAAGCGGTTAAAGGATTTGATTGATGGCAGCAGGAGCCAATGGCTCCCGCTGCTGCTGAGCCTCCAATGAGACTGGAGAGAAGAGCAGAGTGTCTGCAGACAGGCATAACACTGGATGGAGATCCGGTTCGGGTAAGTAACGAGGCGCTGACATGGAAAGGTTTTTTTTTTTTTACTTTAATGTACAGCATGCATTGGGGTACAAACTTTTTACCTGTACAACCACTTCATCCTATATATAATCTTCTAATTTGAGACTAAAGAGGATTCCTGAGAACCCATTTACAGTTATCTGTATCCCATTGAAATGTTTTATTGGTTTAGTTCACAAGCCATTCAAAATGGCTCCAGGTTGTGTCTGAATGCCTTTGAGAGGCTTCCTGTGAATCTATTCTTTTTCCACTAGGGTATGTCCTTGAACTTGGAGCCAGACATTGTTGGTGTTCAGTAATGATAAGCTCATCGAAGAGGGAGACCTTGTGAAGAGAACTGGTGCCATTGTGGATGTACCTGTTGGTGAGGAGCTGCTGGGACGTGTTGTAGATGCCCTTGGTAACGCCATTGGTGGCAAGGTAATCCTATCACATCTGTCTGTGTGGTGGTGTCTTTATTTCATGTTTACCAGTAATCTAAGGATGTGGCCATTGTTTTATTTCAGTACTTGGGCGTTCCACATGGAAATGCAATGCGCATGTGCATAACCTTACACTCAAATACTAAAATACTATATCCTGAGCGTGACATAAATGTCCCAGGAGGCAGTGGGTGGCTGGACACATCGTCCTTGGATGAGGAATCGGGAAATGTATCAGTACAAAAATATCTGTAAAAATGATGTAAGAGGGAGGCAGGCGCAAGGAACTGCTGTTCTTGGAAGGTGATCTGCTGTAATATGTATTTCATTGTTTGAAACCTAATCAAAGCGTTGAAAAGAAAAGTATATCTGTAGTCAAACAAGACACACATACTAAAAAGCTGATCTGATTGCAGGAAAGGGACATAGAGACACTTTAGGCCTCTTGATCACTGCAGTTTGAAACAACTCGGTACAGTTTTTTTTTTTTAACCGATTTTATAGAATGCAACCCATTGTTTACATTGTGCCTGTACATACAGGCACGTAAGCAAGCGCTATGTATTCTTGAGTAAAAGAAAAATCTGTGTTCCCGGTCAGTATTTTGATTCAATGGACGCAAATACGCAGAAATGTGTGAACATAGATGTTACATACATAGATATATGAACACAGATATTACATTTTTCCCTAGGAATGTATTCTGCATGACAACACACATATATGTGCAAAACAATCACCTAAAATGTATGTGTACATACATACATACATACATACATACATACATACATACATACATACATACATATGCACGCAGATGCTCAAACATCAGTATTATGTGCAAGAGGCCTAAAGCCTCGTACACACGATCTGATTTGTGTGATGACAGGCTGTTGGTGGAAAATCTGACCGTTTTGTACGCTCCATCGGACAATTGTTGGAGTTTCCGAGCATGTGTACACAAGTCCGTCAGACAAAAGTATAAACTAATTTTCAAAGGCTTTTTTTTTTTTTCTAGTGATATCAAGAATATTATGCTGGGGGGGTTTTGGTGCAAGTTACCACAACACCATTATCCCATAGTTTTTAAGATCAAAGATACAACTATGTTGGTGTCCCTTGTTACACTTTACATTGTATTTTTTTTTTTTAAATGTAACGGCCTACTCCCAAACTGTAATTTTGAAGTAAAACGCATAGCCAAGTATTATTCTCCTCAATTTATTTTTTTTATTGTGCATTAAAAAAAGAAAACAAAATTAGACCTGCTATCTGCCAATAGAACTTAACCAAAAAGTGCATTCTATGCATCCAAAAATATAGAAAATATACCAAATCAAATTATTATTCAACCAAAACATAAAATAAAAGCCTCATGCATGTGTCCTGCTTCTTAATATAGGGGTCACCAATGCCAAGAGTTGGTGAAAGCAGGAGTCTGTCATCCGGAGATAATTCCGAAAATCATCTGTATTTTTCTCCTGGTGCTCCCGCAGCAAAGGCATATGGCATAATTGGTCACGATTAACCATTTCAATACCGGGCACTTATACACCTTCCTGCCTAACTCCTTTTCAGCTTTCAGCGCTGTCGCAGTTTGAATGACAATTCGTGGTCATGCTACACTGTACCCAAACTTTTTATCATTTTGTTCCCACAAATGGAGCTTTCTTTTGGTTGTATTTGATCACCTCTGCGATTTATTTTTATTTTTTGCGCAGCAAATAAAGACCGGAAATTTTGAAAGTTTTTTTTTTTCTTTGTTTCTGTAAATTTTTTGTAAACCAGTACGTTTTCTTCTTCAAGGATGGGCACCGATGAGGTGGCACTGCTGGGTATCACTGAATTTGTTCCATAGTGGTGCCAGTCAGTGCCCATTTGTGGGCACTGATTGGCATAGATTGTAGGGGTGCAACAGATCGTCGCCGATCCGTACGGATCAACCTCTGCGGATCGGCACACCCGCGATCCGTGGAGCGCTCTGCGTCCTCGGCCATAGGAGAGGCCGCGGCTTCGGCCTAGCTCCGGAGCGGCGGCCATCTTGGTACACCCGGAAGCGGCCGCTGTCTCGTCAGGAAGTGACGTTTCGTCGCCATCTTGCTACACCCCACACTCCTGCACAGTACAGTAATGATAGTGAGGAGGGGGCAAGCGGACATATTGTTACACCCACCTGGTTTTTTTTTCAATACAAAACCGAGCTTATATGCATAAATACAGTATTTGTAGATCGGACGGATTGTTTAGATGTCAGATTTTAAAAGCAACAACAAACCTGCTGACCTTACATGGTTGCTAATGTGACAGAACACCTCTGATTTTCACATTGAAATCATTTTGTGAAAATCAGAGGTGTTCTGTCACATTGGCAACCATGTAAGATCAGCAGGTTTGTTGTTGCTTTTAAAATCTGACATCTAAACGGTCCGTCCGATCTACAAATACTTTATGCATATAAGCTCGGTTTTGTGTTGAAAATGGCTTTTAAATCTAAAACTCCGGTGGGTGTAACAAGATTTGTTTGTTTTTTTTTTTTTTCTTTTTTTTTTTTTTCTTTTTTTTTTTTGCTGATCCGAAAATGATCCGATCCGTGAGTTTTTTGATCCGTTGCACCCCTAATAGATTGGGCATTAATTTGCACATGTGGATTGCTATTGGGGATGTACCTGGCCGTCCACATGTAATGTGCTTCCCTGGTGGTTTCCCTGGTGGTCCAGTGTGGGAACCCGAGGGTGGGCGGCTGCGCTGATAAACAATCAGCACAGACACACACACACCCCCCGTCAGGAGAGCCGCCGATCTGTCAGTCGTGAGTGAGGAAAAGCCAATCGACGGCTCTTCCTGTTTACATCGTGATCAGCCGTGATTCAACGCGTCTGACACACCGATCGCCGCAATGCACGCCCTCACGGGCGTGCGGCGTCTGTTATCCTGCAGGCCATCATATGACACCCAGTCAGGATAACTGAACCACCGGCCGGCTGTCATTCTGCTATAGGCCGGGCGGGAAGTGATTTAATAAAGCAACCAATTTTTGGTCCAAGAAATCCTCCTCCTGTTACTGGACTTGGGTCAAAGCAATAACTTCAAGGCCAATAATAAATAACACGTTATCTTTTCCGATTCGGCAACATGGCTGGTTGATGAACGGACGTTCAGAAATGAACTGAAAAGTGCGAAATATAAAGCACGAATCAACACTCGCCAAACTTCTACTAACAAAAAATTAGCAGGAGCCCAAAGGGTGGCGCTAAAGAGCTGAAAAACCTTGTAGTATGTCGCTACATTCGTGTTTGTTGGCTGACTATTGTGTGCCGTTTGTATGCAAGACAAGTTTGGGGCCAAAGTCCGAGGTTTTGTCTGCAGAAAATTTGATCATGTGTACGAGGCTTTACACTAGCTTAAGAGTCTTGCGCCGCATTATCGCTTAGTGAGCTGATCATTTGCCAATAGTGGAATAGTTTAGTGGAAGGAGGGGTCAGCTCTGACTACAAGGTATACTTTAGAGGCAAAAAATGTTTGGACTGGTTGTCGGTAACCTGATTTCTTGTGTCTCTGTAAGACTCTAGGGGTTAGATCTCCTTCACCAGTATTCACAGTTGTGTCCAAATGCTGCAGCCATTACAAAGCCAAATCAATGTGTCGTACTTCTTTTTGGTACTTTTGCGATTCTTTCAAGTTTTCATCACAACTTTCAACACTTAAATGTCGCAGTAGAAACCACACACCCTAGAGCTTAACTTTGATTTATTTATTTATCTAAGATGACAGGGGCCACTATAATTCTCACGTTTTTCTCTCTCTGTTATAGGGAAGATGATATGCTGGCCATGGCCCCATTATTACAGGAGAACTCCAGACTTGGATGTCAAATTATTCTCACTGAAGAACTGAATGGAGCGGAGTTTACACTCCCCAAAATAACCAGAAACTTTTATGTGGATGGACATGTTCCCAAACCGCACTGAGGACAGTCCTGGGGAGTCATTAATGGTTCACTCCTCATGATACGCACAAGAGAGAAGGTGTTACTAAACGGGAAAGGTCTGAGAGTGTCCTTCCTGGAGCACAAAGCAATTTGCTAAACCAAAGACTGCTCATAATGGGTTCTGCTGTTAGAATAACTGCAATTTACAGGGATACTTCACTTAAAACTTTTTTTTTTTTTTTTTTTGCGGGGGGGTTTGAACCCTGCCGATAGCTTATTTTTTTTTCGCAGCCTTTCTGTTGGTAATATCTCTGCACTGAGTTCCCAGGTCTCTCTACTGCCTATTATGAGGGGGGTCTCAGGATCCCTGCAATGAGTTCTGAATCTTTATACCAACAGGAGAAACTGGAACCAATAAAATGGGGTGAGAACTCCCAATAACTCCCAGGACGACTGGATCAGAGTTGGGGAATTTTGGCAGAGAGATCTCACTGCTGGAACTTTCAGGACACAGAAGAAACCAGAGGCTGACTCAGTCCACAAGGTTCCATCTGAGATTAAAATATTACTTTTTATAATTGTAAGATTTTTGGAAAGGGTAATGGTATAGAACATAATCAAACCTAACCCTTCCTCCCATGTCATAAAAGTAAACTTGTCATGATTAAATCATGGAGGTGCCTACACATGATGGCAGCATCTTTACTTGCTGCCTAAATTCCAGGAGGGCGCTTCTTCCCTGACCTTTCCAACCTCCAGTGCATTCCTGTTGACTAGTGAGGTAGGCCCTCATGGTGAAGGGAAATGTAGGACAGAAGTTCTCGCATCACCCATTGGCCTCCTTTCCTGAGACCTTTCATGCACTGTGTTAGGCAGGAAGATCATTCAGCAAGGACAATAAGTTATGAGATATTTGTCCATCTTCATATCGGCACTTTACCGGCCAGTGCTAAAATGTTCGTTTTTTCGTTGTTTTGTTTGTTTTTTTTCTCACTTAAAACAAATGGTTGGACAATTGCAGTTTTTTTCCAAAACGCCAAACCAGCTTCAGAGTTGCTGAAGCATCACCACTGTTCTAATGAGACTGCAATAGTGCGGTGGGCAATCTGACACTGGTTGGAACTGACTTGCCACTGACATCACCAGTAATTTTAATAGTGATCAGAGCTAATAAAATACACTCACTGTGCTAATGACACTGGCTAGAAAGGGGTTTAATATGTGCCTAACTGTGTGTATAGTGTGCTGCTTTTACTAGTTGATCTCTAAAGCCGTGTACACACGAACGGACTTTTTGACCGAACTGGTCTGCCGGAACGAATCCGTCAAACAATCCGACCGTGTGTGGGCTTCAGCGGACTTTTTCGGTCGAAAATCAGACGTACTTTAGATTTAAAACAGGTTTCAGCTCTTTCCGACGGATTTGAGTCCGGTTGAAAAATCAGTTCGTCTGTATGCTAGTTCCACGGACAAAAACTGATGCTAGGTCAGCTACTGGCTATGAACTTCCTTATTTTAGTCCGGTCGTACGTCATCACGTTCAAATCCGTTGGACTTTGGTGTGATAGTGTGTAGGCAAGTCCGTTCGTTAGAAAGTCCGTCCGACCTTTTGATGTCAAGGTCTGGACGTGTGTACACGGCAGAAGTGTCTCATACCTGCTTTGCAACATAGAGACCGTTCCCTGTGTACAGAGCTCTGTTTGAATGGCAACACAGAGCTCTTGGCTGTGAATGTACACAGCCGATCAGCAGGTCCCAGCTGTGAATCATTGGCCTGAACTTGCTGACATGCTCATGCGGTCAACGGGTATGCATGCCCTAAACCTAGAAGTAGGCAGTGACATACGGGTACATCGCTTTGCCAACAGCTGTTCGGTCTCAGTACAGTGCGGGTGGCTGGGTGAGCGCTAAGGGGTTTAGCTGGTGTAGAATTGCCCAGATCTGGATTGTTTTGTAGCAAATGCCAACTCCCTTCTTTCTGACCGTATTTCAGCATGGTCAGGGTCCGCCGCCCAACACAACCCCCCCCCCCCCCCCCCCCCCTTTCAGGTACTGGTGGTTTTGCTCCCTGCTGGCTCCTGTAAGATTTGAAATTGAAGTGACTGATTGTGTCTCTGTCCACAGAGCAGCATCATTCATTCACAGAAGTGCTAAACTGTTTGATCGTGTCGGAGGGACTCATAGTTTTCAATGGAACACAAGGGGATGAAGCCGCACTCATATCCACTGACACTTTCTGTAACCAAAGGTTTGTACTTTGGTCAGTACCAGCTGATGTGGAAAGTAATGATCTACTGTGATCCATAATGCTTTATTTCTTTTTTTAAAAAAGCACTTTTTTTTTTTTAAAAAAAAATAAGTGAAGATGGGTGCAGTTTTCTCTAGTCAAAAGGGTGACGTGGCTTTTAAACCAATACTTCTCCACTTTATAACCGCTTCCCGGCCGCCGCACGCCGATGTCAGCAGAATGGCACGGGTGCACAAAAGGGCATACACGTACGTCCCTTCGCAATCCCAGGCTAGCGGGAGCATGCCCGCGGCACCCACAGACTCTATGTCCGCTGGTGGCCCGCGATCACGACAAGGAGAGACAACAGGGAAATGTAAACAAGGCATTTCCCTGTTCTGCCTAGTGACATAACGGAGCAGTAGATCCCCCGTCATCGGGAGCAGTGATCTGTCATGTCCTAGGTAGCCCATCCCCCCTTAGTTAGAACACGCTGACGGAAACGCAGGTTAACCCCCTTGATCACTCCCTAGTATTAACCCCTTCCCTGCCAGTGACATTTACACAGTAATCAGTGGCTATTTTTTTTTTTTTTAGCTCTGATTACTGTATAAATGTCACTGGTCCCAAAATGGTGCCAAAAGTGTCCGATCTGTCCGCCGCAATGTTGCAGTCCCGATAAAAATCAGATCTCCACCATTACTACTAAAAGAAAAAAATTAACAATAAAAATGCCATAAATCTATCCCCTATTTTGTAGACGCTATAACTTTTGCGCAAACCAATCAATATACACATATTGCAAAATCTTTTGGGGCTGAAGTGGTTAAATAGTGGCCAGAGAAATGTTTCCTCTTTGTACAGCAATTCCTTTTTAGCGCTTCTCCAGATTGTGGCCAATAGAGAAAACGGTGACTTGTAACTTTTCTTGCGAGGTTTCCAGTTGAAAGGAAATTTTTCTCTGCTTACTTTTCTAAAAATGCCAATTGCAGGTGGAAGGGGGAAAGCCAAATTATTATCTGCATACCAGTTCCGGTCAATGACTTAAAAACTATTGAAACATCTCTGCAGCCAGGCAATAAGCATTTTCAAGAGGGCAATGGCTTCTGTACAATACCTGTTACAGGGGTAATTGATATGGAACATATGATCACAAAATACTCCAGATATTACCTTCAGTGACATCTGGATGTTGGAATAATCAGTAGATTCAAAGATCGAAACAGCTGAAGTATATGCAAACCTTTGACTTTATCTCCAAAAAGTGACCTTGGCCCATCACATCCTACCTTGTGGCTTCCGCTTGGTCTTTTAACCTATTGCTGCCGGCCATATACATGTATATAGCAGAACAGCGGTGGACTTCAACACTGTGCTGCCAAGTGTATGCCTACAGGGGGCATCGGTGCTGGGAGCCCATTTACTCAGCACCCCCAACACAGTGACCGCGCTGTCACGCACATCTTTTTCGCTGTTTAATATGACAGCTAGGGGTACAACGGATCGTCATCGATCTGTGATCCGTACGGATCAACCTCCGCGGATCGGGACACCCGCGATCTGCGGAGCGCTCTGTGGCCTCCGCCATAGGAAAGGCTGCGGCTTCGGCCTAGCTCCGGAGCGGCGGCTGTTTACCACGTGATCGCTCCTCTCTCCCCTCTGTGTACTGATCTGTACAGTGGAGGGGAGAGATCGAATGGCAGCAGTGCCAATACTCTGCCAATACCCTGCCGATACTCTGCTAATATATTATTACAGTGGGGGAGTTTTTTTTTTTTTTTTTTTTTTTTTTTTTGATCCGAACCGTGACGCCTGATCCGAGGAACGATCCGTACCGTGAGTTTTTTGATCCATTGCACCCCTAATGACAGCCAATCTACTGATCTGCAGTAAATGGCCCCTTAGCCTCTATTCACACTAATGCATTTTTTGATGCATTTTGCAGAAATGCATGGGAATTTTTTAACATGGGTTCCTATGGAACATGTTCACATCAATGCATTTTTGTGCCTCTGCGTTTTTGGAAAGGGTCAGGGACTTTTTTTCATGCAAAATGCAGCATTTTGCATATAATAGGAATGCAATGGACCCGCATCCAAAAAATGCAAGTGCCGCGGTTTGCTTTTATTTTTACACTGTATAAAAAACTGTAAAAAAAAAAAATGCAAAACCGCATGTTCAAAAACGCGGCAAGCATCGCCAGAAGTACTGCAGAAATGCTCAAAAGCAACATGCGTAGATGTGAATTGAGCCTTAAAGGGCCAGTAGTTGGTGGTTTATTGCAACGGATGTCTTTGTTGACCAGTAGAGAGGGGGTGGAGCCAAGCAGATCAGGATCTACATGTGGTCACTGAAGGTAACCAGTGAATCTGTCGTCGTCGTCCCCCCCCCCCCCCCCCCATATAGTGTACTTTTATTATTCCTGATTTGTGTCAGATGACCAGTCCTGCCCAGCTGTAAAGTTCTCTGCAAATTCCAGCATTTTGAAGGGTCAATGATATCCCTGGGTGTCTGATTTAATCATTTCAGTGCTGGTCAGGGTTGCCACTTTTTTTTTTTTTTTTTCCTTTCTTCAAGCCAAACCTGAACCTTTTAATGGCATGCAACTATTTTTTATGTAGTATGGAACACAAAGGTGGCAGCCCTTGGTGTCCCCATTAGAGTCCCCTTTTACATCAGGTGTACCCAGGTGTCCCTCCACATATAAAAATGGTAAACAATGCAGCTCCTTCTTCCTCTCTCCAGTCTTCACTCCCCGGTGGTGCTGTGCCTGCTCTCTACCACCTCCTGCAGGCTGAAGGGAGGAGAACACCCAATTCTCTTTCCAGCTATCTTAGAGACCCACAGCCCGGTCTGAATATTGTGTGCGGTTTTCAGGCAGACTGAAACCTGGACACAAGATTCAAAACCCGGAGTGTCAGGGTAAATCCCAGACAGGTGGCAACCCTACTGCTGGTGGAGTGAGAAAGATTAAGACCCCATACACACTATTATTGATTTTCTGCAGATTTTTGTCTTCAGATTTTCTCAAAATCATATAATTTGAGGTCAAACCTTAAGAGTTTCAATCTGTATGCAATCAGGTTCGCTGTTGACGCACATCAGAGCAGGCTTATATCGTAAAGCAAAGAAGCACGCCAAAGGAGCTGTTACCTACAGCAGCCAATTGGAAATCACCTTGCACTTTTCTGCCACAAATGTTTAAATCTGATTGGCTGGTGTGGTTTTTTTTTTTTTTTTTTTTTTTTTTTTATACTCATTTCTCTTTGCGATGTCTTACCCAGTAAGCCTGCAGGCTCATTATGAAAGTGGGAAACTTATGTTTTACTATTTGTGTGCGTTTGCGGACAACGTATCCATTTAAAAAGATGCCTTAATTATTTTGTTTGTTAAACAGAGTTCTGTATATTGGACTGTAGTTGGCTGCTTTATGGAATTTGTACATCATAATTTTCCTTGTACAAACGTTCAGGTGACAAATAAAGTTATATGTTGTACGGTGTATTCATTTTCCTCTTAACTGAAAGGGAGACGCATGCTGAGAGGTAAGTTCAGCCGGGAACAATAAAATGCAGAATTTGGGCACTTGTCAGTCCTTTGTAGGACACAGCAGCTGTTTAATGTGTATGTCCAGATATTACCCAAATTTACTCCCAAACCTCCCTCTCTAGAGCTTGTCCCAACATTCCTTCTGTTTATTCTTTTATTTTGTTCCTCTAGGAAGAAACAACTTGTTTAAATAGAGAGCGGTAGGGTTAGCTGAAGTCCCGTAGTCCATCAGGCAGGGCTGACAACACTGAGTATCGTAGCAAAAATGGCTCAGGGGTTGTCACCTAAACAGGAAGTGAGGAGCATGCTGGATTTCTGGGCAGTCAACAAGTGCTTCTCTTGTGCATTTATTGTAGAGATGTACCTCATTATATAATTACACTTTTTTTTTTTTTTTTTTAACCACCTGAACCCAGTTTTGCAACTTTTACATGTGTTAGTACATAATATTGCAACTTCTTAGGCTCAGTTCACACAGGAACTGCACCTCATTCCTGTGAAATTCAGTGCAGTGTGCTCTGAGCCCATTCGTTTTGAATGGGCTCCGATCGCACCGTATCACATAAAAGATGTGCATGCAGGAAAATGCACTACGTTTGCAACGTCAATAAATTTGTACTGACACCCGCTACGATTTGAATGCTGAAAACGTGCATGGATTGTGGCGTTTCCCGCACCGCATTAGTGTGAACTTAGTCTTGGTGTATCCAGGTGAATTATACTTTGTTTTGGATTGTTTGTTTTTATCAAAGGAAAACTGTCTAATAATAGTAAAAAATAAATATATTTTTTAATGTAGCTGTATATATATCTTGCCATTACTGTAGCCCACCACCAAAGAACAACCCAAAACAAATTCTCCTTCTCCTGACAATCACAGCAATGTCTTATATGTGCATGGTTGTGTATGTGTGTTTTTTTTTTTTTTTTTTAAACCAGTACTAGGGTCTAGAAACAACTGCACATTTTGCTTTTTGTTTATCCTGCCTAAAACATAATGACTAACCAGTTACCATCAGGCCTATAGCAGATTGACGGCTGGGTGGGATACTTCTCCTTCTGAGTGCATGTTGTATGACGTCATGCCACTCGTTAACCGTGATCAGTGAGCTGTGTCCCTCAATGACGGCTCTTTAACATGTGATCATATGTGCCCAATGATATCCCATGTAAACACATGCCAGGTGTCTGTATTTCCTTTCCTCAGCACTGTCAGTGCTAATAACCGGGTTTCCTGTGATCGGGTTATCATTTACATTGATAATCAGGGCACTGGTCATCAGTGCAGCCTCATCACGCCCTCTTCATCAGTACATCCTATCATTGCAACCTCATCGGCGCATATCAGTAAAGGAGAAAAATTACTTATTTGCACAATTTTATAACAGAAACAAAGAGGTGTTTTTTTTTCCCCAAAGTTTTGGTCTTTTTTTTTTTTTTTTCCCCCAAAGTTTTGGTCTTTTTTTTTTTTTTTTTCCCCAAAGTTTTGGTCTTTTTTTTTTTCCCCCATTTGTTTAGCAAGAAACCCAGTGCTTATTAAATACCACCAAAAGAAAGCCTCTTTTCTTCTAAAAAATTATAAAAACTTCATATAGAAAAAAACCGAACAGGCATGGAAGTCACAAAAGTGTTCCTGATCACTAGCCACACCGGTGCCAGTATCAGCAGACCAGTGTAAGCCAGCATCAGTGTTACTGACCGCCAGCCCCACCAGTGTCATCAGAGCCAGTGCAGCTAGAAACATTATCTCTGATCGCTGCCACATAAGTACAGTGTCACCAGTCTTTTTGGGGATGTTTCTCTACCAGCTTTGCACATCTGGAGTGACACTTTTGCCCATTCTTCTTTGAAAAATAGCTCAAGCTCTGTCAGATTGGATGGAGAGGGTCTGTAATCAGCAATTTTCAAGTCTTGCCACAGGTTCTCAATTGGATTTAGGTCTGGACTTTGGGCTATTCTAACACATGAATATGCTTTGATCTAAACCATTCCATTGTAGCTCTGACTGTATGTTTAGGGTCGTTGTCCTGCTGGAAGGTGAACCTCCACGCCAGTCTCAAGTCTTTCTTAATCGTACAACCACAGAGCCATAGTAATTAGTATATGGGTTATAGGCCACCTTCAGGTGATGGACACTGGCACACACTAAACAGGAAGTTACCTCCTTATATAACCCCTCCCATACCGGGAGTACCTCAGTTTTTTTTGCCAGTGTCTAAGGTGATGGTTACGAGTGAAGATGTGCTGTGCAGAACCCCCATGGAGCAATCCTTGCTGGGGCTAGCTATGCAGCCGGATCCATTCAAAGTGTCTTTTCAGGCCGAATTGAATGGTACCCGGGCCTTGTGGTGGAAGAAATGAGGTTTAGCCCGTAACGCTTCTCTTTTTAGAGAGTTGGACCCCGGGATCCAGTACTTTGGTATTTTCAGCCATAACGTTTTTACTGGCGGGTGCTTTACGGGTCCAGGAGTGTGGGTCCCCCAAAATGGGGCCCCAGTTCCTGAAGGTTTTTGTAATGGAGCCAACCGTGAGGGGTGAAGATTGGGTCTGTTGGTTTCACCACAGAAATCCCTGCGGCAGGAAAGGTAAGTGGAGGTTTCTAAGGAATTTTTTAATTTTCTTATGAAATGTCTCCTTTAAAAAAGTAAATGTTGTCATGCCTAAGAGTCACCACTGGGGGCTGTATAGAGCACGTACCTTGTCATGCTTTCCTCAGAGATCATGCTGTGTTAGAAGCAGCAGGCTTTCCTCCGGCTAGCAGCTCAGACCTCTGTTAAGATTGGGGGGGGGATTTTCTTCCACTAAACACTCCCCACCTGGACAAAGCTCTCTCCCTGGATAGGGGAAAGCCAAAACGATCGGCGATGCCTCTCAGTTTTTTCACTGCCCCTGCACGGTGGCTTGTCACCAGGTTTCCTCCTTGCCACCCCCCCACACACACACGCCGATCCCGTCGGATCGGAGGCCCGCGCTCACGCGGGAAAACCCTCTTTTGAAAAGAGAGAGGAGGGGCATGATGTGAGGAAGGGGCTGGCTTAGCGCGGCGTTGGCGTGCAGCAACGACCAGCGCGGGAGTATGTTTAAAAGCTCCATTTTTTTGCTGGCTGCAGATGTCGGAGGGACACAAGAGCAAAAAGGGGCATGTAAGATGTTAGTGACACAGGCATTCCCTTGGCACATTTACTAAAAGCATCAGGCTGAGCGTTAATAGCAGCGGCAGTTGCTGGACTATTGCTCAAGCAGTGGATGCGATTTCTTCTGGTAGTACCTCTGCATTTATGCATCGGGCTATGGTCAGAAGGGGAGGTAGAAACACCCCAAAAAAGGGCTAAAAGGGTCTCCCTCATACTCTGAAAAGCCTAAAACTTATCTCTGCAATGGCATCCTCCCCTGAGAGGGGGTGGCTGGTTAGAGTGAGCCATCGGGGCCATGAAATGTTTGAAACTGTTTCCAACACTGCAGCCCCTGTCTATATTCCTCAGCCATGATAAGATTGGAAGAAAGGTTAGCGGCTTTAATCGCATTCCAGAGTGGGATAAAATGCGACAGGTTCCCTTCCATAACCCAGGACCCCCAAACTGAGGATCTGGGGGCGGGAGAAGATGATTTCTCTCAGGGGACCGTGAAAAGGCTGATGACTTCTCTTCTGAGGGGTCAAATGAGGAAGGATCAGCTTCACAATCTGAGATTGTAGGTTCAATTTCTTACTGAATTGGTCCGCTCCACATTTATGCTCCTCTTAACTGAGTGTCCACTTCTTGTTTGGGTTCGCTAAAGCCTCCTCAAGCTCCGCCTGCCTTTTCCTGTTCATTCATTGCTGGAAAGACTTATGTGTTCTGAGTCGGATCACCCAGATACAGTGGGGTCTCCAGCTTTCATATTTAGGGGGGCATATGGGGGAACAGGGACAAAAGTAGGGGGGCCAACTATAAAAATGTGTGTGTATATATAATATATATACACACACAGTGCCTTGAAAAAGTATTCACACCCCTTGAAATTGTCCACATTTTGTCATGTTACAACCAAAAATGTAAATGTATTTTATTGGGATTTTATGTGATAGACCAACACAAAGTGGCACATAATTGTGAAGTGGAAGGAAAATGATAAATGATTTTCAAAATTGGCACCTGGGGCGGATCCTATATCTGGCATCCCTCCCCCCAGGCGGACAGGCAGCCAGGTTAGGTAGTAGTGCCAGATTAGGGTGGTAGTGCCAGGTTAGGTAACACAAGAAACCCCCCTAGAGAGGTGGGACTTTAAAAAAGTGACTGTAAACATGGGAGTGTAAAAATATTCAACTTTATTACATAATGAAGAATAACAGTTATAGAATAAAGATATAAAAAGGTCATATAAATATACAAATCCGTAATAGGTTGGTAAATGGTAGGTATATGTTGAGACTCTCTTAGCTTGACCCAACGTTTCTGGCTGAATGCCCTTCTTCAGGGGTTTTATTGAAGCATTTAGAGACATATATCTAAGAAAACATATGTTATAAATATTAGTATAAACATAATCAATACATATTGAGTTGTATTCAAAATTATTGCAGCAATGAACAAGCATACAAAAATGGAGCATCTTACATGAACAGGGTCCAACCTGAGACTTCACATGACCACAAGGAAAATAAATAGCAAGCAGCTGAACAGATGTAGTGAAAATTCCTGCCGAGCCCCACTACCCGGTGTCACCAGCGAGGATCCCAATCAAGACGCACGCCCAGAAAGGGTCTAAAGTGTAAATGATATATAGAGTTATGTTCATAAATGTAAATAGAAGCGTATGTCAAATGGTTAGACAGGGTAAAATAAGGACATATGTAGGCACCTAATTTAGATAGGAGCTAAAATTAGTATATAGCAGTCGGATGAAAGCAAGCCATGTTCCCAGTAGAGCTGCAAGTTAACTATCTGAAACCGTGGCCAAACCTAAGATTTGTATGTATCCCCTGGAACACCACAGCCGCCACAGCCATAGTAGGCTTGTATGGCTATGGCTATATATGGTGTAAGTGGGGCTGCTGGCGCAGGCGCAGAGATGCGGTGCTGACGTCACCACGACCATGAAGTGAAGGGTCACGTCAGGAGGCCGTGATCATGCACGCGCATGCGCAGTAGCCTTGCAGTGCCAAAATATAAACAGTAAAAAAAGCGGTGGCTGGGCATGCGCTGTGAGGGATCCCCTGCCCAGGAAGCGCAGGGCCCCGCCCCAAGAGATGGGGCGGAGACCTGGGCTGAATGGGCACCGATGCAGGAACGCCACTTAGCAGTGGAGCAAAGAACGGGGACATCTGACAGGACAAACCTCGGAGTGCGCCCCCCCCTGCGCCGGGTGGAAGACAGGGAGCGGGGGAGGAGAAATAGAATATGGCCAACAACAAAATAGGTCATGTGAAATAACAGGGAAGAAATACAAAACAAATCCAATGGCCATGAAACAGCATGAGAAAAGTGGGGCAAAAAATATAGCAGCAAGCAGATAATATGCATTGTAATGTTGAAAGCAACTAACTAATAATGATAAATAAACTATATATGTATATCCCCACAAAAAAGGTAAGATTAAAATATAGATAAATCAAAAGGGATCACAGGCTGTCCCTTGTATTCATAAAGAGTTACTCCTCCCAGCCCCCAGAGGAAAATCCCTCAAGGAAGGGCCAGTAGCTTATAATGTCATTAAGTCCTGGAGATGTGGAGGCACTCAGATTTTGTATCCAACGTGATTCACGTTGTAATAAGGTCCTGTTCCAATCCCCTCCCCGCAGGGGCTTTGATGTACTCTATCGAGAATAAGAAAATTGATTCTCGGAAAGATACCTCCATGAACCTCCCTTGCATGGCGTCCTAAAGGGAGGTCTGGGCAAGATTTCTTCATGGTAGTAATATGTCTAGAGGCTCTCTTGTGGAAAGGTTGTTTTGTCTTACCTACATAAAATGAGCCACACTGGCATTGAAGCATATAAACAACGCCTATAGTCTTACAGTTGGCATAATGGGATGGTTTAAACTGCCTGCCGTTAGGTAAAGTAATGTTAGTACCAGTGTGCATATATTGGCATAGGTTGCATCCCCCACACCGAAAAGTGCCCAGTCGTTTACACAGATCCGAGCGAAATTCACCAGTGAATTCGCTCTGGGTGAGAATATCTTTGAGATCTGGACCTGCGATAAGAAAATGAGGGCTTTGGAGGTATGAAAGGGCTGAGGGACGAATCAATGCACAGGAGATGCCAGTATCTTGAGATAATCTTATTTATCTGCCGATTTTGTCTAGTGTATCTGGTGATAATTCTAAGGGTATTCGTTTTATCTTTGCCGCTGTTAAAACCCTTGGATTTATTGAATATTAGATTTTGTCTAGGTTTGCACATGGCTTTTTTAAAAGCCTTTTTCAAGCACGTGGATGAATATCCTCTAAGGAGTAGTCTATCTCTCAAGGCATTGGCTTCCTTGCGAAAGACGGAATCCTCAGTGCAATTACGATGCAGTCGTAGATACTGGCTAAACAGGATGGATCTAATCAAAGGCAGAGGGTGAGCACTATGTGCATGTAAGATGTTTTACAGGCTGTATCCTTCCAGTACAGGGAGGTAGTAAGAGTACCATCATGTTCCTTAATGATGGTAAGATCAAGGAAATTGACTGCAGAGGAACTGAATGTCATGGTGAAATGTAAATTGTAAGAATTATGATTCATAGCATTAATGCAAGATGAAAGGAGCTCCGATGAGCCCCCCCACACGATCAGAATGTCATCGATGTATCGATACCAACAGATTACATGTTGGGTCAGGTTAGGGTGGTAGTGCCAGGTTAGGTGATAGTGCCTGGTTAGGTAATAGTGCCAGGTTAGGGGCAGCCTTACCGTGCCCATCATTGCTGCCTTACCGCGCCCTCATTGCAGCCTTACTGTGCCCATCATTGCTGCCTTACCGTGCCCTCATTGCAGCCTCACCATCGTTGCAGTCTTACTGTGCCCATCATTGCAGCTTCACATGCCTATCATTGCAGCCTCACCATGCCCATCATTGCTGCCTTATTGTGCCCATCATTGCTGCCTTACTGTGCCCTCATTGCAGCCTCACCGTGCCCTCATTGTAGTCTCACCATGCCCATCTCATTGCAGCCTCACCGTGCCCATCTCATTGCAGCCTTACTGTGCCCTCATTGTAGCCTCACTGTGCCCTCATGACATCCTCACCGTCGTTGCAGCCTTAGAGCTAGGGATGAGCCAAACACCCTCCGCTTCGGTTCGCACCAGAACCTGCGAACGGACCGAAAGTTTGCGCGAACTTTAGAGCCCCATTAAAGTCTATGGGACTCGAACGTTCAAATTCAAAAGTGCTCATTTTAAAGGCTAATATGCAAGTTGTCCTAAAAAGGGTTTGGGGACCCGGGTCCTGCCCCAGGGGACATGTATCAATGCAAAAAAAAAGTTTTAAAAATGGATGTTTTTTTGGAAGCAGTGATTTTAATGATGCTTAAAGTGGAAAAAAAAAAAAAGTTTAAATATTGTACCTGGGGGGTGTCTATGGTATGGCTGTAAAGTGGCACGTGTTTCCCGTGCTTAGAACAGTCCCTGCACAAAATGACATTTTTAAAGGAATAAAAAGTCATTTAAAACTTTAAAAAGCTTTAATGTAATGTCGGATCCCGGCAATATGGATGAAAATCAGTGAGACAAACGGCATGGGTACCCCCCCAGTCCATTACCAGGCCCTTTGGGTCTTGTATGGGTATTAAGGGGAACCCCGCACCCAAATTAAAAAAGGAAAGGCGTGGGGCCCCCAGGCCCTATATACTCTGAACAGCAGTATACAGGCGGTGCAAACAAGACAGGGACTGTAGGTTTGTTGTTAAGTAGAATCTGTTTGTAATTTTGAACTGGTACATTTTTAAAGTGTAACTCCAGCCAAAAAGTCTATTTTTAAGCTTTTTGGAAAACATAGGGAAGGGTTATCACCCCTGTAACATTTGTTTTGCTGTCTGTCCTCTTCAGAAGATTTCACCTCACTTTCTGTCCAAATGACAAATGTTTTTTGAAAATTTGGGGGTTTTAGTGAAACAAGGATTGGTGATAAAGCATCAGTGAAGAGGAGACAGGTTTTTCCCATATTAACTCTTACAGGAGAGAATTTCCCTTCCTAGGGGTAGATTTAATCTCACTTCCTGTTGTCTCCTTCCGCTTGCAAGTAGGAGTCGTTTGTAAGTTGGATGTCTGAAAGTAGGGGCCTGGCCCTATACACTCTGCAGAAATTGCAGCCTTAGGTGTTGGTGTTGCCACAACACTGTAAGCCCTCACAGTTACTCTTGGTGGGCGCAGGAACGGGCCGTGCTGTGAAATATTAGATCAAGAATTGTAATTACATGCCATTGTTGAACAGGGGCAGAAAAATTGGGCCTTTGGTGGTGGTGGTGCTGGTGCCACAACACTGTAAGTCCTCACAGTTACTCTTGGTGGGCACTGGAACGGACCCTGCTGTGAAATATTAGATCAAGAATTGTAATTACATGTCTCTGTTGAACAGGGGCAGAAAAAGTGGGCCTTAGGCACTGGTGCCACAACACTGCAACAGATGCTATAGTTGGAGCGCAGGAATGAGCTCTGCAGCAAATTATTGCATCAAAAATTGTAATTACATGCCCCTGTTAAACAGGGGCAGAAAAATTGGGCCTTGGCCACTGGTGGCAGTGCCCAGAACCAAAAATGTTCTTACAAGCTATCAGCATGAAAATTGAGGAGGAAAAGGATTGTGACTCAGCATAACAGGATAGTCACTCAGCATAAACAGTCTTGAAGGGATCTCACATTAAAAAAAAAATAAATAATCGGTTACATCAGCATTAGGTGCTTGGTAGCTGGTGATCCAAGAAGACTGATTCATTTTTATGAAGGTCAGCCGATTGACCGATGCGGTGGACAGGCGCACCCTGTGATCGGTTACAAAGCCTCCAGCAGCACTGAATGTGCGTTCCGAAAGAACGCTGGATGCAGGACAGGCCAGTAGCTCAATTGCATACTGTGCAAGCTCTGGCCAGTGATCCATCCTCAAGACCCACTAACCCAGAGGATTTTCGGTGGGAAAGGTGTCCAAGTCTGATCTTGCCCCTAGGTAATCCTGCACCATGTGAATCAGACGCTGGCGATGGTTGCTGGAACCGATCAGACCTTGGGGCTGCGGACTAAAAAATTGTCTGAACGCATCGGTCAGACGGCCACTTTCTCCACCGCTCCTTCTGTGACTGACCGAAGCCTCAGCAACATGTAGTCCAGGAGGACCAGGAAATTGTAACCTCCCAGGCTCTGGAAACGAGTTGCACAAACCTTTCTGCAAGGCCTCCCGAAGATGTTTCATCCTCTGCTCCCTCTGCGACGGCAAGATAAGGTCTGCAACCTTACCCTTGTTACGTGGATCAAGGAGGGTTGCCAGCCAGTAATCATCCCTCCCCTTGATACCACTAATATGAGGATCCTTCCGCAGGCTTTGCAGGATCAGGGAGGCCATGCAGCGTAGGTTTGCTGAGGCATTCGGTCCAGAGTCCTCTGGGTCACTAAGGACGACATAATCCTCCTCCTCCTCCTCGTCCTCTTCCTGTGTGATCGGCGGGCACGCAGGAACACTGCCTGCATAATGGGGGACCTTGAGAGGTAAGGAAGTCCTCTTTCTGCCTCTGTTCTGCCTCAAGTGCCCTGTCCATTATTCCACGCAGCGTGTGCTCCAACAGGTGGACAAGAGGGACAGTGTCACTGATGCATGCACTGTCACTGCTCACCATCCTCGTGGCCTCCTCAAATGGTGACAGGACAGTGCATGCATCCCTGATCATAGCCCACTGGCGTGGGAAAAAAAAAAAACAAGGTCCCCTGACCCTGTCCTGGTGCCCTAGTCGCACAGGTACTCATTGATGACCCTCTGCTGCGTGTGCAGCCGCTGCAGCATGGCCAATGTCGAGTTCCACCTGGTGGGCATGTCACAGATTAGGCGGTTTTTGGTCAGGTTAAATTCCTTTTGGGGGTCAGCCAGCCGATCACTGGCATTATATGACCTGCGGAAATGCACACAGACTTTCATGGCCTGTCTCAGGACATCTTTTAAGCCTGGGTACCTGCCCAAGAACCGCTGCACCACCAAGTTAAGGACGTGATCCAAACAGGGCACATGGGTCAGTTTTCCCTGTCAGAGGGCGGAGAGAAGGTTGGTACCATTGTCGCAAACCACCATACCTGGCTTAAGCTGGCGTGGCGTCAACCACCTCTGAACCTGCCCCTGCAGATCTGACAGAACCTCTGCCCCAGTGTGGCTTCTGTCCCCCAAGCACACCAGCTCAAGCACCGCATGGCATCTTTTTGCCTGTGTGCTTGCGTAGCCCCTTGAATACCTACGGAGCACTGCTGGTTTCAAGGACGAATCAGCACAGGAAGAGGCCATGGAGGAAGAAGAGGAGGGGGTGGAGGAGAGAGGTGTGGCAGAATCACCACTAGTAGAATTTATGAGCCGTGGTGGCGGAACAACCTTCCAACACTACTGCACCCTGTCCTGCATCCTTCCCAGCTGCCAGAAGAGTCACCCAGTGCGTGGTGAAAGATAGGTAACGTCCCTGTCCATGCCTGCTGGACCATGAGTCAGCGGTAAATTGCACCTTACCACTGACCGCCCTTTCCAGCGAGGCCAAAACATTGCCTTCCACATGCCGGTAGATAGCCGGAATCGCCTTCTGTGAGAAAAAGTGGAGTTTGGGAACCTGTCACTGAGGAACCACACATTCCACAAACTCACGGAAGGGGGCAGAGTCTACCAACTGAAAAGGCAGCAGTTGAAGTGCTAGCAATTTAGCCAAGCTAGCATTCAACCGCTGGGCATGTGGATGGCTGGGAGCGAACTTCTTTCGGCAGTGCAGCAGCTGCGTGGCGGCCTTGTGTAGTGTGTTGCGGCGGCGGAGAGATAGACAGAGAGACAGTGTCATTTGATTTAAGTTAGAGTAGGCGAGTCAGTTAGCTGCACTTACAGTGTATTGTGTATATAAATGCATCCTAGGTGTTGTATGTGTGTGTGTGTGTATGTGTGTATATATATATGTATATATATATATATACATATATATATATACTCTGTATTCAGTTTAGCTAGATCCGTTCCTGTTCTCTTCCTACTGACAGGCAGGTGTTTTTACAGTATTTACAGCTACCTGAAGAAAATTGCTGGTGTTCTTCTGATCCTATTAGTACCTGATTGCACTACACTAATTGTAAATACTGCAGCTGCCTGCCTGTGGTACTAATAGGATCAGAAGAACACCAGCAATTTTCTTCAGGTAGCTGTAAATACTGTAAAAACACCTGCCTGCCTGTCAGTAGGAAGAGAATAACAGAAACGGATCTAGCTAAACTGAATACAGTGAACATGGGTTCGACTCAAACTCGAAGCTCATCCTTAGTGGCCACACAAAATATTGACACTTTGGGCCTAATTTGGACATTCTCACTTAGGGGTGTCCTCACTTTTGTTGCCAGCGGTTTAGACAGTAATGGCTGTGTGTTGAGTTATTTTGAGGGGACAGACAATTTACACTGTTATACAAGCTGTAAATAATAAAATAATATATTACAGTTTTGTATGAAAATCAGCAAAACCGTCTTAAATTTTTTTCTTTAAATAGAAAATTTGTTCTCTGATGATAATTTCCAGATTCAACCTCTAATAGTATATACAGTATATCTCTTCTGTCTGTTCTCAGAGTGGATTAGAGATTTTGCTTCCTAACCATATAGTTGGTTATTTATATTTACCACCGCATATAAATATTTAAGAATACATTGCCTTTTCTTTTTTAAACATATTAACTAAATTATACACCACATTTTTTTTAAGGTTATTATGCGATTAATCGATACAATAATCGGCCAACTAATCAATTCTGAAAATAATCATTAGTTGCAACCCCAGTCAGATGTTATTATGGTATACTGAAGTATAATTACAAGCATTACATAAGTGTCAACGGCTTTTATGGACAATTACATTAAGTTTATGTAAAGAGTCAATATTTGCAGTGTTGACCCTTCTTTTTTAGGACCTCTGCAATTCGCCCTGGCATGCTGTCAATCAACTTCTGGGCCACACCCTGACTGATGGCAGCCCATTCTTGCATAATCAATGCTTGGAGTTTGTCAGAATTTGTAGAGTTTTTTTTGTTTACCCGCCCCTTGAGGATTGGCCACAAGTCCTCATTAAGGTCTAGGGAGTTTCCTGGCCATGGACCCAAAGTGTCCATGTTTTGTTCACCAAGCCACTTGGTTATCACTTTTGCCTTATGGCAAGGTGCTCCTTCATGCTGGAAAAGGCATTGTTCCTCACCAAACTGTTCTTGCATGGTTGGGAGAAGTTGCTCTCAGAGGATGTTTTTGTACCATTCTTTATTCATGGCTGTGTTCTTAGACAAAATTGTGAGTGAGCCAACTCCGTTGGATGAGAAGGAACCCCACACATGAATGGTCTCAGGATGCTTTACTGTTGGCATGACAAAGGACTGATGGTAGCGCTCACCTTTTCTTCTCCAGACAAGGTTTTTTCCGGATGCCCCAAACAATCTGAAAGGGGATTCATCAGAGAAAATTACTTTCCCCCAGTTCTTAGCATTCCGAAGTGTTGGGTCTTATAACATCTAAATGACCTGCTAGATGTTATAAGGTGAAGACACCTACATTTGTATACCTGCAAAAGGATTGGGATCTAGCTTCCTCCATATATGATTGCTTGATTGGAATGGGATGCATAAAGGAGCTACAGCATTGAACTGAGGAGTCCTTCCCATTAGCCATGCTTTGAGGTCACTTTGTGGCCGAGGCGATCTGGTGGGCGCATTTTGCTATCACTTCGGGTGAAGCACTTTTAGCAACTTTAGCAAGGACTCCTCAATTCAATGCTGTAGCTCCTTTATGCATCCCATTCCAATCAAGCAATCATATATGGAGGAAGCTAGATCCCAATCCCCTTTGCAGGTATACAAATGTAGGTTTCTTCACCTTATAACATCTAGCAGGTCATTTAGATGTTATAAGACCCAACACTTTAGACTGCTGAGAACTGGGGGAAAGTCATTTTCTCTGATGAATCCCCTTTCAGATTGTTTGGGGCATCCAGAAAAAACCTTGTCTGGAGAAGAAAAGGTGAGCGCTACCATCAGTCCTGTGTCATGCCAACAGTAATGCATCTTGAGACCATTCATGTGTGGGGTTCCTTCTCATCCAAGGGCGTGGGCTCACTCACAGCACGTGTGCACTTTATTTTTACGGTGTTGGAGCATATACAAGATTTGTTCACATATGATTATTATGGACATTTTTGAATATTTTATTGTGCACTTTATTAATCATATACACATTGTATATGATTAGTCCAATCCCTGTACCTTTTCCAGAATACCAGTCTGTCCCTGATGTTTTTCCTGGAGAGAAGTGGCTTCTTCGCTGCCCTTCTTGCCACCAGGCCATCCTCCAAAAGTCTTCTCCTCACTGTGCGTGCCGATGGGCTCACACGTGCCTGCTGCCATTCCCGAGCAAGCTCTGCACTCTGCAGCTGAATCAACTGTAAGAGAAGGTCAAAACTGAGCGGTGATTTTGGGGGTGGGCAGGATCAAACAGCTATCAAACACCAGCCAATGGGATGGGGTCTGGGCAGGCCGCTACGTTCATATGGCCCAACCCCTTTTCTTAAGCAGCCAAGTTATTGTCTGGTGTTTGATAGCTGCTTGGGCCCGCCAACCCCCGATATCGCTGCTGAGTTTTGAAAGCTGCTCTTCTCCCTGCAAGCAGTTACATTACCCGACAGTTTCACACACTGAGCGGCTCTTGCAAGCCTCACTATCTGCTGAATGTGAAACTCCCCCTCTCCCCTATCAGTACCCATCAGTGCTGCCAATCAGTGCCCTGAGTGCCAGGGATTGGAAGATGAACTCAGCAGCCATGCACATTGCCCATGGGGGGTGGCCAGCCTGGTGGGACACAACTGAAATCTGACGTTTATTAATGCTACATGCCGATCTTTAGTATAATGGGAAATTACCACGCTACTATTTACGATATACTACTGGAGGTAAAGTAAAAAAAAAAGTATTAGTAAAAGGCTTGCTGCTAAGTACTGTTATGTGTTGCCACACCACAAAAAAAAAGTGCAGTGTTAACTTACTAATCAATAACTCAACAATGGTGGAACCTTCTAATGTATGGAAATCTCAATAAACTTCAATATTACCACAATCCTGGTTTCTGTGATATGTAACTTCACATAAAATACACATCAAACTGCAAACAAGACCTAAAAAATGAAACTTAGCAGCGATGGTGGAAATCTCTCCTATAGATATTTGCAATACAGATTTACTTAATGTGCAATAATTCCAGTGATATGTGATTTCACATGTAATACACATCAAAATGAGAATAAGTGCAACAACTGTTTAGTTGGGAGGTTCACATCATTATAGCACTTTGGAATTGTTATTTTTTTAGATTGTTACACTTAATTTTACATGTTTTAGTTACTATTATAATGTGAATTATTGCACTAGACGTTAACCTCTTCTTGCCCGCGCTATATCCGAATGACGGCTACAGCACGGACCTACATTCCCGGGAGGCCCTCAATAGACGTCCTCCCCTTTGCACGCTCCCCACGCGCCCCCTGCGGATCACACGCGGCGCGCTCTGTGATCACCGAGTCAGTGAGACTCGGGTAATCACAGATCGGAGTAAGGGGCCGATCCCGGAAAACAGGAAGGGGCCATCACCAAACTTTTCACCACAAATTTGGGAGCATGAAATTGTCCAAAATGCCTTGGTATGCTGACGCCTTAAGAGTTCCCTTCTCTGGAACTAAGGGGCCAAGCCCAACCCCTAAAAAACATCCCAACACCATAATGTCCCCTCCACCAAATGATTTGCACCAATGCACAGAGCAAGGTCCCTAAAGACATGGCTGAGTATCAACCCAATAGAACGCCTTTGGGATGAATTAGAGCGGAGACTGCAAGCCAGGCCTTCTCATCCAACATCAGTGCCTGACCTCACAAATGCGCTTCTGGAAGAATGGTCAAACATTCCTATAGACACACTTCTAAACCTTATGGACAGCCTTCCTGAGTGTAATGAGTCTAAGCTCTGGTTCACACTGAATACGTCATTGAAATTGTGCGACTTCACTTGAAATCTCACAATTTCAAAGCCGCATATCGGTGCAACTTAACTGATATCACAGATGTCTATGCATGTTGCACCTGAAATCGTCAAAAGTAATGAAGGAGCTACTTTTCTTTATCGTACATCACGGGACACAGAGCCACAGTAATAACTGTATGGGTTATATGGCACCTTCAGGTGATGGACACTGGCACACCCTAAACAGGAAGTTCAATTCCCCATATAACCCCGCCCCTTACCGGGAGTACCTCCGTTTTTTCGCCAGTGTCTTAGGTGTTGGTCACGAGTAAATATGTGCTGTGCTGTGCTGAGCTTCGCTGGAATATTCCTTACTGAGGCAAGCCATGCAACTGGATCCATTCAAAGTGTCTTTTCCAGGGCGAATTGAATGGTACCTGGGCCTCGTGTCCGAAGAAACAAGGTTTTGCCTGTAACGCTTCTCTTTTTAGAGAGCTGGACCCCGGGATCCAGTATTTGTTTTTTTCAGCCATATTTCTGGCGGGGTGCTTTTTATAGGCCCAGGGCTGTGGATCCCCTGATAAAAAGGGGGCCCCAGTTCCTGAAGGTTTTCTAACGGAGCCCACCGAGAGAGGTGAAGATTGGGTCTGTTACCACAGAACCCTACAGCTGGATAAGGTAAGGGAGATTCCTAAGGAATTTTTGTAATTCTTGTGGGCTTTCTCCTTTAAAGTAAATGTTGCTATCCCCCCCCCTTTTCCCCTCTAAATTTATCCAAGACTCACAGGTCCAGGTGAGAGTACTCTCCTTTCGATATATTTCAAATCAAAAAGGGATATATATTGCAGGATGTTTGCTACATAGATGTATGTATATAATACACTTTACTTTTATTTGTACTTCCTTTGATTACTATGCAATAAGTTGTAAACTGACATGTGAATATTGATCTTAAATAAAGTTCACCTTTGTAAAAAAAAAAAAATGTTGCTATGCCAATAGTCACCACTGGGGGCTGTCAAGAGCACATACCTGTTCCATGCTTGTCAGTCTCGCCTCTATGTCTCATGCTGCACGCTTCCTCCGGCCCAGGCACCAGGTAAAGTCGTGGGAAAGGGGGGTTTTCTTCTAGGAATGTCCCTCCACCTGGATAGCTTTTCTCCAGGCAGAGGGAGCTCTCCTCCTCTCCTCCACCCCAGTCCTCCTCCATGCGGTCCGGTCAGGATCGGAGCCCGCTCGCGCGGGAAAATGTTCTATTCTAAAATAGATGAGGGAGGGCGGTGCGGTGGATGGTCGGAGGAAGGTCGGGGCTTAGCGGCGTGGGCGCGATTTAGCATCCACAACGCGGGCTGCGTAGCTATAAAATGCACCTTTTTCAGGTGCATACAGCTAGGAGGGACACAGAGTGGACGGGTGGCATTGTGAGTGAGTGACACAGGCATTCCCAGGCACATTTACTTTAACCACTTCCCTACCCGCCCATAGTCATATGACGTCCACAGATGGGATCTCCCATCCTGGGTGGACGTCATATGACGTCCTGGGATTCCCGGCCGTCTAGGGGGCGCGCGCGGCCGCGTTCCTCGGGACCCGGTGCGTGTGCCCGGCGGCCGCGATGTCCGCCGGGCACCCGCGATTGCCCGTTAACCGGGCCGGCATGTGGATCTGTGTGTGTAAACACACAAATCCACAGCCTGTCAGCTCTGAGGAGAGCGATCTGTGTTCCCAGAACGGAGGAACACTGATCGGTCTCCTCCCCTAGTGCGTCCCCTCCCCCTTCAGTTAGAATCATTCCCTAGGAAACATATTAACCCCTCCCCGCCCCCTAGTGGTTAACCCCTTCACTGCCTGTCACATTTACACAGTAATCAATGCAATTTTATAGCTTTGATCGCTGTATAAATGTGATTGGTCCCAAAAATGTGTCAAAAGTGTCCGATGTGTCCGCCATAATGTCGCAGTCACCAAAAAAATCGCGATCGCCGCTAAAAAAATAAAAAAATATTTTTTTTTAAAAAAATGCCATAAATCTATCCTGTATTTTGTAGACGTTATTACTTTTGCGCAAACCAATCAATATACGCTTATTGCGATTTTTTTTTTTTTTACCAAAAATATGTACAAGAATACGTATCGGCCGAAACTGAGGAAAAAATGTGTTTTTTAAAAAAAAATTGGGATATTTATTATAGCAAAAAGTAAAAAATATTGTGTTTTTTTCAAAATTGTCGCTCTTCTTTTGTTTATAGCGCAAAAAATAAAAACCGCAGAGGCGATCAAATACCACCAAAAAAAAGCTCTTTGTGGTGAAAAAAGGATGTCAATTTTGTTTGGGTACAACGTCGCACGACCGCGCAATTGACGTTTAAAGTGCGACAGCGCTGAAAACTAAAAATTGGCCTGGGAAGGAAGGGGGTGAAATTGCCCGGTATTGAACCGGTTAAGCATCAGGCTGAGCTTAATAGCAGTGGCAGTTGCTGGACTATTGCTCAGCAGTGGGTGCATTTTTTTGGTGGTACCTCTGCTGTTGTGCTCAGCACTACGACCAGAGGAGGTGGTTCAAATGCCACAAAGACCAAGGATATAAAGGGGTCGCCCTCAGGTCCTAAGGACCCTCCCTCTGCAACACCATCCCGGTCTAAGGAGGCTGGTCAGAGTGAGCCATCAGGATCATCAGCGGCGGCAATTGCTTCCGACACTTCACCCCCTGTCTATATAACTGAGAGGGTTTTCTCCTCAGCTATGAGTGGAATGGAGGAAAGATTAGTGGCCTTAATCGGGTCTTCACAGAGTGGAAGAAACCGCATTAGGTCACCTTCTACCACCAAGGATCCTCAAACGGAGGAACTGTGGGAGGGGGAAGATGAATCCCCCTCAGGGGACCGTGAACAGGCTGATGATTCCTCTTCCAAGGAATGAAGTGGGGAAGGACCTTCTTCAGCTTCACATGCTGATAAGTTGCTGGTGCATTCTCTTACTGAAATGGTCCACACCACATTTAAGCTACCCTTAACGGAGTCGGTTGAAGAGCCCACCTCCTGTTTGGGTTCACTAAAGCCTCCGCAAGCCTTTCCTGTCCATTCATTATTAAAAAATGCTTATGTATTCTGAGTGGAATCACCCAGATAAGCACTTTTTTCCTCCTAAAAAGTTTTCAACACTTTATCCTATAGAGGAAAAATTTACTAAGATGTGGAGTATACCAGCAATTGACGCTGCTATATCCTCTGTGAATAAAAGTTTGACTTAGCCGGTTGACAATGCGCAAATGCTTAGGGATCCAACTGATAAAAAATTGGAATTCCTGTTAAAAAAACATTTTCTCCCTGGCAGGTTCAGTGGCTCAACCTGCAGTGGCGGCAATTGGGGTATGTCAGTCCTAGAGACCATTTGAAACAGGTACTCTAGGTGTTCCCTGAACAGCAGGCCCAGGAATTAGCTGAGCTGCCAGCAGCTTTGTGCTTTGCAATTGACGCAATCAGAGATTCTCTCGCCTTACGCTTGGGTTGGTACATGTGCGTAGAATCTTATGGTTAAAAAGTTGGTCAACCGAAGCGCCATGCAAAAAGCTCCTGGCTGGTTTTCCTTTTCTCTGTGAAAAGCTGTTTGGGGAGGATTTGGACAAATATATCCCAAAAATATCAAGAGGGAAAAGTACTCTTTTGCCAGTTAAGAAAAAGAGTAAACGTCCCTCATTTAAACAGGCTCTTTCTCCAGTGCCAGGGGCATCAGCCTCAAGACAGTCGCAACGGCCTCCACCGTCAGGTTCAAGAGGTAAACCTCAGGGTCAACCCCAGGGTCAAAAGAAGTCCTGGGGGAGGAAACCCGCAAGACAGAATGCTAAAGCCTGTTTATGAAGGGGCGTCCCCGCTTGCTCGAGAGGTGAGAAGTTTGTACCTGCACATTTTAGGAGATATCCACTATCCCCTGCATGTGCTGATGTCATCGGCACGTGCGCACTGAAGCAAACTGAAGCAACGGCACGTATGTGCATGCGCGGGAGTGACGTCATCGCGGCTCCGCTCAAGCACAGCGCCGGAGCTGCAATTCCCGGAAGTAACCCCCGGGAGTGATGTCGCCGGCCAGTGCTGTGTACAAGCACCGCAGCGAGGGCTTTGATCACAGGTGAGTGTTACATAATGAGCTAGTATGCTATGCATACTAGCTCATTAAGCCTTTGTCTTGCAGGTGTTAGATTTTTTTTTTTCCAAAGTGGGTTTACAAACACTTTAAGTAGCGGTCTCCAAATTTAGGGCCTTCATTATTCTCTCATCCCCCATGTTCAGTTTGGTAATCATCATCTGGTAATCAGGCTCAGCTGATGAGGGTGACATTACTAATCAAGGTTTGTAATCACTTACACTCTCCTACTGTGCCTGCAGCTTCATGCTAAATTATTCTTCATTTGCAAGATCTTCCTTTGGCTCTGTGCAGGTAAAACTTTATCTATTATTCAGCAGCAAACAGTGACAGCAAAGAGACTGAAATTGAAACATTCAAATCAGGAAGAATAAGTCCCACCTAGTCCTTAGCCTATAAGCCTACCCACCTCCTGCTGCAGTTAGGACCTGGAGTATGAAAAGGGTCCTCTCTCTTGGCATAATTATGTTATGCCAATGGCAGCCAATCAACTTCCAACTGTCATTTCTGCAATGTCAAACGAAAGCACATTCTTATTCATGTTGGGACACTTTTTATACTTATGCTCTCAAGTTTTTAGCCTCAAATTCCATCTCTGATGCATTGTGATATACCTTGAAGTGGTTCTAAAGACTTACGGTTTTTCACCTCAATGTAAGGTGACCAGACGTCCTCTGTTTCCATTGACAGTCCCCGGACTGAGGACACTGTCCCCGGACCAAGTATGTCCCCGGATTCAGGGCCGGATTAACGTAGACAGGGCATCCCATGCTGGCTGAGAAACAGCCTGGTGGCTCGGATGCCGACACCCCCTGCCGGACGATCTCACTGCCGCTCCTGCTGTTGTTCAGTGGAAGAGAGGCAGAGCCAAAAATGGACTGTGTGGAGGCAATCAGAGCCAGGGCTGGTGCTACCACTAGGCAAACTAGGCAGCCGCCTAGGGTGCACTGCTGTCTAGGGTGCAGCTACAGCCACTGGTTTGTACTGTTTGACCTTGACCTATAGAAGTCCCTGTCATTTTTTTGGGGGGGTCATGCAGACAGGTTGTCCCACACTCCCTGTTGGCTCCAATGCCTGGAGCTTAGTATGTTGCCTCCCTGCCCTCTTTCAAGATGGCAATGGCGGTCATTGGTTCTGCTGTGGGTCTTGGACTGGGCGAGCGCCGCACACTGAATGGGGTACTGGTGTGGGCGGTGCGTTCTCTCCCATGAGGAGTTTATAGGGCAGTTTGGTAGGTAATTTGGCCTTGTGGCAGCACTGGTAGTACTACCCTTTGTTTCTTTCCCTGGATGGTGCAGTTGGACTGGTAAGCCTGTCACAGCCTTGTGTTCATTCAGGGGCTGCGTTTTCCTAGACACTATCAGTTACTTAGAGTTTTTTTCATCTCCTATATTTCTTCACAGATATAACATTGCTGACTGGGCTGGGGGTGCAAGTGGCTGGTCTTGCCTAGGGCGCAAAATGGTCTAGCACTGGTCCTGGTCATAGCTGATGCAGCTGCATGGAGAGATGGAGAGTTCAGCAGTTGTGGGGGAAGGGCTAAGAGGTCGCTGCAGAGATAATCTGTCAGAGAAGGGTGCAGAGGTGAGCTATGGATGTGGGGGCAGAAGTGTCCTCTGTGCATAGCAAACCTCTGAACCCTGCACTCTATGCCTAACACCCTCCTGTATATTATGTAGGCCTGTGCCCAGCGCTCTGTGTATTATGCAGTTCTGTGCCCAGCGCTCTGTGTATTATGTAGTCCTGTGCCCAGCGCTCTGTGTATTATGTAGTCCTGTGCCCAGCACTCTGTGTATTATGTAGTCCTGTGCCCAGGACTCTGTGTATTATGCAATTCTGTGCCCAACGCTCTGTATTATGCAGTCCTGTGCCCAGCGCTCTGTATTATGCAGTCCTGTGCCCAGCGCTCTGTATTATGCAGTCCTGTGCCCAGCGCTCTGTATTATGCAGTCCTGTGCCCAGTGCTCTGTGTATTATGCAGTCCTGTGCCCAGCGCTCTGTGTATTATGCAGTCCTGTGCCCAGCTCTCTGTGTATTATGCAGTCCTGTGCCCAGCGCTCTGTGTATTATGCATTCCTGTGCCCAGCTCTCTGTGTATTATGCAGTCCTGTGCCCAGCGCTCTGTGTATTATGCAGTCCTGTGCCCAACGCTCTGTGTATTATGTAGTTCTGTGCCCAGTGCTCTGTGTATTATGCAGTCCTGTGCCCAACGCTCTGTATATTATGTAGTCCTGTGCCCAACGCTCTGTATATTATGTAGTCCTGTGCCCAACGCTCTGTATATTATGCAGTCTTTGCCTAGCGCTCTGTGTATTATGCAGTCCTGTGCCCAACGCTCTTTATATTATGTAGTCCTGTGCCCAACGCTCTGTATATTATGTAGTCCTGTGCCCAGCGCTCTGTGTATTATGCAGTCCTGTACCCAGCGCTCTGTGTATTATGCAGTCCTGTGCCCAGTGCTCTGTGTATCATGCAGTCCTGTGCCCAGCGCTCTGTGTATCATGCAGTCCTGTGCCCAGCGCTCTGTGTATTATGCAGTTCTGTGCCCAGTGCTCTGTGTATTATGCAGTCCTGGGCCCAGCGCTCTGTGTATTATGCAGTCCAGGGCCCAGCGCTCTGTGTATTATGTATTCCTGTGCCCAGCACTTTGTGTATTATGCAGTCCTCTGCCCAGCGCTTTGTGTATTATGCAGTCCTGTGCCCAGCGCTCTGTGTATTATGCAGTCCTGTGCCCAGCGCTCTGTGTATTATGCAGTTCTGTGCCCGTGCTCTGTGTATTATGCAGTTCTGTGCCCAGCGCTCTGTGTATTATGTAGTCCTGTGCCCAGCGCTCTGTGTATTATGCAGTCCTGTACCCAGCGCTCTGTGTATTATGCAGTCCTGTGCCCAGTGCTCTGTGTATCATGCAGTCCTGTGCCCAGCGCTCTGTGTATCATGCAGTCCTGTGCCCAGCGCTCTGTGTATTATGCAGTTCTGTGCCCAGTGCTCTGTGTATTATGCAGTCCTGTGCCCAGCGCTCTGTGTATTATGCAGTCCAGGGCCCAGCGCTCTGTGTATTATGTATTCCTGTGCCCAGCACTTTGTGTATTATGCAGTCCTCTGCCCAGCGCTTTGTGTATTATGCAGTCCTGTGCCCAGCGCTCTGTGTATTATGCAGTCCTGTGCCCAGCGCTCTGTGTATTATGCAGTTCTGTGCCCGTGCTCTGTGTATTATGCAGTTCTGTGCCCAGCGCTCTGTGTATTATGCAGTCCTGTGCTCAGCGCTCGGTGTATTATGCAGTCCTGTGCCCAGCGCTTTGTGTATTATGCAGTCCTGTGCCCAGCGCTTTGTGTATTATGCAGTCCTGTGCCCAGCGCTCTGTGTATTATGCAGTCCTGTGCCCAGCGCTCTGTGTATTATGCAGTCCTGTGCCCAGCGCTTTGTGTATTATGCAGTCCTGTGCCCAGCACTTTGTGTATTATGCAGTCCTGTGCCCAGCGCTTTGTGTATTATGCAGTCCTGTGCCCAGCGCTCTGTGTATTATGCAGTCCTGTGCCCAGCGCTCTGTGTATTATGCAGTCCTGTGCCCAGCGCTCTGTGTATTATGCAGTCCTGTGCCCAGCGCTCTGTGTATTATGCAGTCCTGTGCCCAGCGCTCTGTGTATTATGCAGTCCTGTGCCCAGCGCTCTGTGTATTATGCAGTCCTGTGCCCAGCGCTCTGTGTATTATGCAGTCCTGTGCCCAGCGCTCTGTGTATTATGCAGTCCTGTGCCCAGCGCTCTGTGTATTATGCAGTTCTGTGCCCAGTGCTCTGTGTATTATGCAGTTCTGTGCCCAGCACTCTGTGTATTATGCAGTCCTGTGCCCAGCGCTCTGTGTATTATGCACACATTTTACGTGTTCATACAAGCTTATAAGCATGTTTACAGGCAGTTACAAGCATTTGGCGTTTGAAATGCTGGTAAACTACAGTCCTGAACGCGATTTATCTGCTAACGGTATTGGAATGACTCCAGAGTCCCGACTAGTCCCAGTGTCTAGCATGAATGAGATATGTTGTCAGGACACCGACAAGCTTGTTTCATGTTGCAAAGGTCTTCTTTATTGCATAACCATATAGAAAGGCAATGTTTTGGCATCGCACAGGGGACCCTTCATCAGATTGGTGATTTTTATGAAGATGACACAGATTCTTCCGGTGTGGGGTTGGTTATAGATAAGCAGATGATTCACTGAGAAAAATTTTCCATGGTTCTCCTGACATTAAAGAGGTTGTATTGTCCGCTTGGTGATTTTTACCTACAGGTAAGTCTATAATAAGGCTTACCTGTAGGGAAAAAGAATATCTCCTAAACCTGCAAGGTTTAGGCGATATTGACCCTGCATGCAGCTGCTGCCGTCAGCGGTGCATGCTCTCTGCAAGTCCGGCGTATCCTTCCGGAACGAAAGGCGCATGCTCGGGAGTGACGTCATCGCAGCTCCAGTCACTCACAGCGCCAGAGCCAGCGATCCCGGAAGAAACGCAGAGGGAACATGTCGGTTCCCTCAGCGGTGACCGGGCGCACTGCGGGAGCTTCGTTCTAAGGTAAGTAATTAATAATGTGCTAGTATGCAACGCATACTAGCACATTATGCTATTATCTTGCAGGTTTTTTTCCCAGCGGTTTACTACTGCTTTAAGACACCAATATCCAGGTACACAAGTAACTAAGTAGAGAAGAAAGGGTGAAGATCATCACAATAGCAGCTCTGATATTTGTCTTCACAAGCACCTTTTAAAAGGATATACAGTGTGTACCCATGAGGATGTCTGATTGTTCTCTTGTCAAATAAACAGATCGGCATGTAAGATAATGAGAACAGCAATCATACTTTGCATAATGTCACCTCCAGTGTAATGGCACTACCAGTGTAAAAGAAAGCATTACCTAAGAGAAATACAACCAGCTTCCTTCGGAGGATGCTATAGTTGCCTGTTAGGATGATCCTCTGGTTCCAGTACTTTGAGTCACTGACCTAGAAGATGTATGCAAATCACAAAAGCCAGTGACTCATAAATGACTGAAACAAGAGGATCACCATAACAGAAAGGCAACTAGCATTTGCAGAATGAGACGTCTGCAAGGGCAGCCTCCATGATTCTCTCAGGAAAGATTTCCTTTAAGAGTCAGATGTGCCAAAGGTCTGAGGAGGTGGTGGATGACGCTTTGGAGCAGTGCGAGTCCTCTGCCCAATTTGGGAGCATTGACTTGTCTGCTATTAATAGTTTGTTTCCTGTAATTGAGTGCAACATCCACAAGAGGGCAGCGCTGTATTGTACAGATACAGTGTATGGAATTCCTGTATATAGTTGTAAGGCCTAGTGTATGCTTGCCTCAAAACTAGGCTTCGGATACGCTTTGTTAAAGCTCTCTGAATGCCAGTCAAAGCCCCTGTCACTAAATAAAATGGTTAGCTTACAGTCCTGTTTACACCTTGATTTTGCTTGGTGCTTTGGTGGGGCTTCGATGAGCCTTTGGTGGGGCTTCGATGAGCCTTTGGTGGGGCTTCAAGTAAGTTTTGCCATAAACTTTTATGGAGGCTTTGAAGATGCTTTGAAGCCCCACTAAAGCGACATGGGGTATAGTTCTTAAAGCAAAGCCAAAGCAAAAGCAAGGTGTAAACAGGACTGTAAGCTTACCATTTTATTTAGTGGCAGGAGCTTTAACTAGCTTTCAGAGAGCTTTAACAAAGCCTGTCTGAAGCCTTGTTTCGAAGTTAGTGTAAATGAGCCCAGAGACGGCTCTCTAATTAGACAAATTAGGCAGTCGCTTAAGGCCTCGTGCTCATAGGGTCCTTGCAGCTGCCTAATTTGCCTCAGAGCCGACTCATGGGGGTGGCCCACAGAGCACCCATGAGGAACTGAGTCAAGTTTCTAAAAACACGGCCACGCACGGACATGGATTATCCTCCCTCCCTCGGCTCTTTCTGGCGCTCCCGCTCAGTGTACTCCAGTGCTATCGGCAAAAATCTTACGAGGGAGGAGGCGGAGCTTCAGTTGACAAGTGCTGAGATGGCAGTGAATGGGATGCTGAGAGCTCATTGCCCGAGATCGGAGATCCCATGGGGAGGGATACAAGCAGCACAAGTCCATTCTGCAGGGTGGTAAGTTGGTGGGGTTTTGCAAGTTTCCGGGGGGTATTACTGTGCAGCAACTTGAGGAAGAGGGTTAAGATGCCAGGGGGTGAGAGCAATGTCTGCAGGAAGGTGTGAGGCCAGTTCTGGTGCCGTGTGTGTTCAGCCAGCTTCCTCAGTGCATACCAGTGGTCTCTGCAATGCTGAAGCAATGCATTAGGGCTTGTTCACACCATATACTTTCATCCCATCTGCACCCCCCTCCTGCACATACCACCCACCCTCATTAACTCCGTGCCCCCTTCCTGCACATACCACCCACCCCCATTCACTCTGTGCCCCCCTCCTGCACATACCACCCACCCCCATTCACTCCGTGCCCCCTTCCTGCACATACCACCCACCCCCATTCACTCTGTGCCCCCCTCCTGCACATACCACCCACCCCCATTCACTCAGTGCCCCCATCTTGCACATACCACCCACCCCCATTCACTCTGTGCCCCCATCTTGCACATACCACCCACCCCCATTCACTCTGTGCCCCTCTCCTGTACAGACCACCCACCGCCATACTCTTTCTTTCTTTCTTTCTTTCTTTCTTTCTTTCTTTCTTTCTTTCTTTCTTTCTTTCTTTCTTTCTTTCTTTCTTTCTTTCTTTCTTTCTTTCTTTCTTTCTTTCTTTCTTTCTTCTCCCTGCCAGCCCATTTGCTTGGATTATACTATGGCTATTTCTCACCAACCAACAGCATTCCCCATCCCGCTCCAGTCCCATTGACATCCATCTATCACCCCCCCCCCCCCATGTCAGCACAAATCCTCCTCCTTTTTTATCCCTATACAGACCAGGATCCCCCAGTTTCACTCCAGTTCTCCTCTACCCATCACTCATCTCCTACCCACTCCCCCCTTTTTACCCCCTCCTCCTTCAGGGGCTAAGGAAGGATGTGTACTGCGCCAACCCTTGCTGACCCTCCTCTCCTATTCATCCCATGTGATTGGCACAGTACACATTCCACCCACACAAGCAGCAGCAGTAATAAGATGCTCCACCCCGGGGTTCTTCCTTAAGCCCTGCAAAGGGTGTGAGTGGGGCCTCATGTCTAAATTTTGCCTAAGGCCTCACAAAGCCTAGAATGAGCCCTAAAGGAAGAGCAGCAAAGTCTCCTCGCGCTGATGAAGATTTTACTCTTTGGTCACTGGAATGAATGTAGAGTTCATGAGACAGTATTTGGCCTGATTTATTAAAGTGTCAACCATGACGTTGTGCTCTCAGATTACAATTCAGTTATTTGACCTTCTGAAGAAGTATGAGAAAATAAATTAACAAGTTTTATGTTTTAGTCAATTTATTTGATATTTAGGTAGCAAAGAAACAAAAAGTAGAAGCAAGCGTGCAATGAAAAAAAAAATGACATTATTATTTTTGTTGGGGTTTTAAAGTGGTTTTAATTAAATCCCTTACTTCTTCTTCTTTAAGTCAGCTGTCATTGCTTCTCCTCTCATCTCTCAAGGTCAATGATCATCATCTGCTCTGTTTCCTATAAACCTTATTCCACTCCATCATCAGCTTATACTCTGTCTCTCCACATGAACACAAACCACCCACTGGAGAAGGCCTTTGTCCTTCCGCAAACTGCATACACAATTTATTCCTGTTCTGCAGCCTGGACTTTTATACGTCTAAGAACATGAAATGTGTTGGCACTTTAAAGCGGACCTTCAGTCCTAAAATCTAATTTTTCTCCCTGCAAGCTCACTTCCCTTGCAATATTAAAAGGCTGCCTCCATTCTCACAAGAATGACACAATCTACTTCAATAGCCTTCTGGGAACATCACATGTCCTAGGAGGCTGCAGGAACATGCAGTGGCTGGAGGGTGAACCAGGAAGTGCATCATCTGGGGTCAGACAGTCTACTCCCTATGACGTCAGGGGCGGATCCAGAGTCTAGTCTCGGGAGGGGCACTGCCAGAATATACTTTTTGGGGGCAAGTTATCGGGGAAATGGCTGGTGTTGGCGCTTCAATCATCACGGCACCATGGTTGTTATGGTGTCAGGATGATTGAAGCGCATTATTTCTATTATTACATTGTTATATAAAATGAAATAGTTCAACTCACCATAATGCAGAATCAGTGGGAGCCCTGAGCGTGTCACTTGTCACGTCACCTGTCACACGTGAATTGTCGCTTGCCACATCGCCTGCCACCAGATGCAGATTGTCATTTGCCTGCTACATAAAATTAAAGAATGAATGACTGCGCTTAGGATCCTACCTAGGTATGCTGCCTCCCCTGATATAGCTCCCCTAAGGGGTATATAAGTATGAAATTATAATGAAAAAGGGGTGGTGGCGCTCCCTAGTTTGCGTATAAGTAGCCAGTTAGTGGTGTATACCTGCAATAGTGGGGTATACCAACACTATTGCAGGTATACACTAACTGGCTACTTATACGCAAACTAGGGAGCACCACCACCCCCTTTTCATTATAATTTAACTTGCCTGCTACGATTGCAACTTGCCACGTTACCTGCCACGTGTTGCGGATTGTCACTTGCCACGTCGCCTGCCACCAGATGCGGTATGTACAGGAGAGGAGTGCGGAGGGGATGATGGGGGCAGTATGTACAGGAGAGGAGTGTGGAGGGGGATGATGGGGACAGTATGTACAGGAGAGGAGTGCAGAGGGGATGATGGGGGCAGAATGGTTAGGGATTTCTTGCAGTGTATATGGGGTGACCAGGAAGTGATGTTGGGAAGATAAGGAAAGGAAAGTGACTATAGAATGATGTCCCTCAGCTGGATGTATAAAGTGGTCTGGGGGGTGATACAATCTGGGGGGGAGTTGGGGGCTGAGAAGTGGTCAGATAGTAATGTCTATAATCAAAAAAAGCTCTTCTACTCATCTACTAATATATACAGCAATAAATCATACAGCAGTACTATACTATTCAATGAAAAGAATCTGTTATAAACTGTAAGTGTATATATACATACCCTGTTTCCCCGAAAATAAGACCTAGCGTGATTGTCGGTGATGGCTGCAATATAAGCCCTACCCCCCAAATAAGCCCTACCCTGTTTCCCTGAAAATAAGACCTACAAGGACTTTAGGGCTTATTTGGGGGGTAGGGCTTATATTGCAGCCATCACCGACAATCACGCTAGGTCTTATTTTTGGGGAAACAGGGTATGTATATATATATATATATATATATATATAATATATATTTATATATTCCAGCACTCTGTATGTACTGTACAGATGATGTGAAGGTAATGTATGACAATTCATATATTATAACCCGATGTTATCCAAGCTGTGTACAATCAGAAGTGTAGACTCATCACATATATACAGGGTTACATGAATGGTCACACATTACTTTCACATGATCTAGTCGAGTGATTGGTGGATGTTTGTATAGACATGTGTGCTGCTCAGGAGGTATCTGTCAGCTGTGATGCACACTCCCCCCTCCCCCATACACTCATTATCTCTTCTGATTCTCCTGTCACCTTAACCCTTCACTGCATCACCTGCAATATAAATATTTCTAAACTTTGCAGCTTTACTTCCTAGGAGACTTTTCTCAGGAAAAAAAAATCAGCTCACCTCCTCTCTTCCTCTGGCCAGCCCGTCAGGAGCTTCAGTGAGCTCCGCCTCCCGATTCTCTCAGCACTCCACACTGGTGATTGGGGGGGTTGAGTCTATGGTCCCCCCTGCCTGAATGGTCTCTTCCTGTTCTAGGCTGAATCATATGCCCGAGTTACAGGCAGAACAAAACCCGGGCACATGATTCAAGACAACATGATTGACAAGACCCGTACTGTCCGGGTGAATCCCAGACAGGTGGCAACCCTACCCGCGGAGCCAGCCGCCTGCGCTCTCACCTGCAATTGCCCCGTTGCCCCCCCCCCTGGATCTGCCCCTATATGACGTAAGGGGAAAAGGGCGGCATAGGACTCTATTAGTTTAGCTCTCAGGAGCAGGGCTCTCCTAACTCTCTTGTATTGAATTGTATTATAACTGTATTATCTCACTTTATTATTTAGAGGTACTTATATAGTGCCCTAAATTCTCCAGAGTACCTAGAGGAAACCCATGCAGGCACAGGGAGAGCATGCAAACTTTGTGCAGATAGTGCCGTGGCTGGGATGTCAGCCAATAACCATAGTGCTGCTAGGTCAGGGGTGTCAAACTCAATTCATTGCCAGCCCCATCAGTAGGATGGTTGCCCTCAACTTATCTGTACGACAATGTATCTACTCCTTTTATTATTCAGGAGTGTGTAATGTGCCGAGTTCAGGAGTACGCTATGCACAGGTTGCAGAGTTCAGAGGTGCGCTGTGTACAGAGTGCAGGGTTTAGGGGTGCACTACATATAGGGTTCAGGGGTGTGCTGTGTACAGAGTACAGGGTTTAGTGCTGCATAATATACAGAGTGCAGGGTTTAGTGCTGCAAAATATACAGAGTGCAGGGTTCCGGAGTGCAACAGGGACATGCAGTCAGAGGCAGGTGAGGAAGAGCCTCACCTGCCATGAACATAGAAAAAAAAAAAGACCCAAAAAACGATCGAGCTTCAGGGTACCTAGCTCGGCGATCTGGGGTCACAGAGACTCCAAATTTTGGGGGTAGATAGTCCTACCCCTCCACTGGTCAAAATTTGGGGCTCCTGGAACCTATGGTTCTAGAGATACCGGGCTTCTTGTGAAGCCTGTCAGAAGCTACATACAAAGCGGCCAGTTTAACTGCTTGCCGACCAGCCACCATCATTATACTGCGGCAGGTCGGCATGTTCCCATGAGCCGTCATAGCTGTACGCCGGCCTTTTAAGCAGGGATAGCAGGCACGCGCTCGCTGCATTGCGGGGGAGCCGATGTGCATGGCCCGCGGTCGCGATGACCGTCAGCTACACGAGATCGCAGGCACGAGAGCCAGAACATGGACGTGTGTCCCTGTTCCTGTCTCTGTTCTGTAAGGAGAGGAGAAAGAGATTGTGTGTTCTTACTAGCTAGGAACAATGATCTGTCATCTCCTCTACTCTCTCCCATCCCCCTACAGTTAGAACACACTAGGGAACACAGTTAATCCCTTGATAGCTCCCTAGTGTTAACCCCTTCCCTGCCAGTGACATTGTGCAGTCTGGACAGTATTTGTTCGCTATACTGTTTATAGAACTCTGTCGGCGAGCCGTCTGCCTTTGGAGTTTTCCCCACCTGTAGGCTACCTAACGCTTGCTGCACCTCCTTGAGGGTAATTGGGCTATCTAGTCGTTCTCTAGCCTCCTCAGTGAGTCCAGGGAAATCAATCCCATCTAGGTACCCGCCCAGTTCCTCCATCGAATAAGCTGCCCTAGTAGAGTATAGGGATTTGTAGTAGGAAGCGAAGCAGTCATTGATGTCCTGTGGGTCGGTCACGGCCGTCCCATGGTCATCTCTAATGCGGGCTATACTTGTGGTCTGTTGTTGTTCTTTAGATAGTCGTCCCGTCTTCTCTCCCTGTTCAAAAATGCGCTGCGTTTGTGCTGATTGGTGTTTTTTGTCCTTAGTGACCCTTAGTAGGACTACTTTGCGATAAGCAGCCTGCATATCTAGACAGGTAATTGGGTTTTTAGAGAGGACATATTGAGATTCCAGCCCTGTTCTCAGCTTCCTCTGTGGTGATTGCTGCATTTCGGCTGGCTTTCGAGATAGAGGATTGATAGCAGCCCTGTACGTACGACTTGAAGGCATCCCAGGACGCCTCCGAGGAGGCTGTATGGGCATTCAACCGCCAATACTCAGAGATGAGGTTAGCCATTTCGAATTCTATAGTGGGGTCTGAAATCCAAAATCGGGAGAGTCGCCATACCCTCTCGGAGTGTGGGGTTGACGTATGGAGGCAACAGAGCATGGGGGCATGATCTGATATACCCCTTGGGAGGATCTCAATCTTAGTTACCTTTGTCAAAATTCCTCCACTGCCATAGATCAGGTCTATTCGTGAGAGGGTATGGTATGAGGCAGACTGGCAGGTAAAGGCACGGTCTGTAGGGTGCTTCCATCTCCAGACGTCCGTCAAACCGTACAGGGAAGCCCACAGGGAGGACAATTTATCCAGGGCAGGACTCGGAAGCATATTAAAGTCCCCCACTATAATAACATTATCAGTTGCATATGTAGCTATAATAGGGACCAGACCTTTCAGCAGTGAGATGGTAGCTGGCGGTGGTATATAGATTCCCACAATCAATAATTCATGAGTGTCTACAATTGCATGTAGTAAAACATGCCTACCCCCTGGGTCAGTTTTGACGTCTATAAATTCGAATGTCAGGGACTTATGTACCAGAATACTTACTCCCCTGGCATAGCATGAGTAAGTAGCGTGGTAGTGGTGTCCTACCCAAGGCTTTTTAAGACTCATAACCCTGCTGCCCACCAAGTGGGTCTCCTGCAGGATACATATGTGGGGGTTATGTTGTTTAAGGAATGCCAGTACCAGGGACCTCTTCACTTTATCATTGAGGCCCCGAACATTCCATGAAAGTATTCCTAGGGGGGCCATACATCTAACATTTGAAAGGTAACAATCAGGTATGGTGGTGATGGCTTGCATCAGGGCTGTGAAATGATCTTCCTCTTCCCCCATCCTTCACTTCAGGAATCCCCCCTCACATCAGAGTCCTCGTTTACATTAAGAGCCCTTTCCCCATACATCAAGAGCCACCCTTTATACCAGGAGCACCCCCCCTCTACATGAGGAGTCTCCTATATTTTAGGAGTCTCCATTTACATTAGGAGCTCTCTCCTTAGCATCAGGAGTCCCTCTTTCAGATCAGATCACAAACAGACAAAAAAAATTCCCAGCACACTTACCAATTAGCCTGCAAACAAAAGCAGGTTGTCCCAGTCTAACAATTGACGTTAAGGATAGAGGTTTTAGTTGCACACATTTGCAAATATATGTGGAAGCTGCAGTGCCTACGTCAAGGCTTCTCTGTATACTGTGGTCCTAACTCTATAGTTTTTAGAGTCTCCAAATTGGAGCCCATATTGCAGTGGATAAATTAAGGGCTGGTTTGCCTGGAGGGAGCCCACTCCTGCAAGAGCACAATGGCAGCTGGAGGCATCCAATGTGTGCCCACACCGCTTTCAGATTAGAGTTCCCCTTTAACATCAGCAGTAGCCCTTTACATCAGGAGCCCCCCTTTATATTAGGAACTCCCCCTTATATCAAGGGCCCCCACACATCAGGAATCTACTGCACTACATCAGGAGTCACTCTTTTACATCACAATTCCCTTTTAACAGAAGAGTCTCCCTTTCCATTAGTAGGCTTTCTTTACATCAGTATCCACTTACATCAGGAGTGCCCCCCTTCACCTCAGAATTCCCCCTCCGCATAAGGAGGGGCTCTTTATATCAAGAATTTACCATGATACGAGGAGTTCCCGCTGCCCCTACACATCAGGATTCCCTCTAAACATCAGAAGTACCCCTTATATCAGGAATCCCCCTTTACAACATTAGCCTTCCTTACATCAGTAGCCCCCTACTTAACATCAGGCGTCCCCCTTTACATCAGTAATCCCCACTTACATCAGAAGTCTCCCTTTAAAGTGGAGTTCCACCCAAAAATGGAACTTCCATTTTCCGGTTCCTCCCCCCTCTGGTGTCACATTTGGCACCTTTCAGGGGGAGGGGGGAGCAGATAACTGTCTAATACAGGTATTTGCTCCCACTTCCGTCAATAGATCGCTGCAGATTCCGCGGCGATCTACGCCATGTCCGGCCCCTCGTCCGTCCCCCCCCGCTGTCTTCTGGGAGACACACAGGTCCCAGAAGACAGCAGGGACCAGTGAGGACGCGCAGCGTGACTCGCGAATGTGCAGTAAGGAACCAGGCTTCACTTCCTGATTCCCTTACCGAAGATGTCGGCACCTGCACCCGGGACCCGAGGGACAGATTGGCTTTGGGTGAGGACATTGCGGGCGCCCTGGACAGGTAAGTGCCCTTATATTAAAAGTCAGCAGCTCCAGTATTTGTAGTACCCTTTATATCAGGAATCCCTCTTTACATTATTAGCCTTCCTTACATCAGTAGCCCCTACTTAAAATCAGGAGTCCCCTTTCACCTCAGTGTCCCCTTCTCATCAGCAGTGGCCCTTTAAATCAGGAGTCCACCTTTACATCAGGAGCTACCTTTCACATTAGAAGTCCCCCTTTACATCAATAATCCCTACTGACACCAAGAGTCCCTCTTTACATCAGTAGCCGACTTTTACATCAGGTGTACCCCTTGACATCAGGAGCCCCCACCATCAAAATCCACTCTTTACATCAGGTGTCCCCCTTTATATCAGTAATACCCACCTACATCTGGAGTCTCCTTAAGGAGTTGCCTCCTTCATATCAGGAGTCCCCCTCCACCCTTTACATCAGAAGTCTCCATTCCACATCAGAGTCTCCTTTACATCTGTAGTCCCCCTTTATATTGGGGCATTATACATTATAAAGCACTAATGCCGCGTACACACGAGCGGACTTTCCGGCATACTTGGTCCGGCATACCGGAGTCCGTCGGACAATTCGATCATGTGTGGGCTCCAGCTGACTTTTTTTTCTCATAAGTTTGAAGGACTTAGATTTGAAACATGTTTCAAATCTGTCCGACGGACTGAGTCCGGTCGAAAAGTCCACTCGTCTGTATGCTAGTCCGACGGACAAAAACCGACGCTAGGGCAGCTATTGGCTACTGGCTATGAACTTCCCTGGTTTTAGTCCGTTCATACGTCATCACGTACGAATACGTCGGACTTTGGTTGATCGTGTGTAGGCAAGTCCGTTCATTTGGAAAGTCCGTCGAAAAGTCCGCCGGACAAAGTCTGCCGTAAAGTCCGGTCGTATGTACGCGGCATTAGTGTAACTTTCTCTGGTCAGTTATAGTAACGTTTTTTTTATTGCCATTTAACAAAGTTTTCACCAACATGAAGCCTAAGGTCCCTTTCTCACCTGTGTGTTTTAGGTGCCGTGCCTTAAATCAGTAGTAAAGTCCCCATAAAAGTTCTAAAAAATGGTCCCCCTGCAAATATAGGTGATAATGTACTAGTATGCATACTAATACATTACAGTATCTCACAAAAGTGAGTACACCCCTCACATTTTTGTAAATATTTTATTCTATCTTTTCATGTGACAACACTGAAGAAATGACACTTTGCTACAATGTAAAGTAGTGAGTGTACAGCTTGTATAACAGTGTAAATTTACTATCCCCTCAAAACAACTCAGCACACAGCCATTAATCTTTAAACTGCTGGCAACAAAAGTGAGTACACCCCTAAGTGAAAATGTCCAAATTGGGCCCAAAACGTCAATATTTTGTGTGGCCACCATTATTTTCCAGCACTGCCTTAACCCTCTTGGACATGGAATTCACCAGAGCTTTACAGGTTGCCACTGGAGTCCTTTTTCACTCCTCCATGACAACATCACGGAGCTGGTGGATGTTAGAGACCTTGTGCTCCTCCACCTTCTGTTTGAGGATGCCCCACAGATGCTCAATAGGGTTTAAGTCTGGAGACATGCTTGGCCAATCTGTCACCTTTACCCTCAGCTTCTTTAGCAAGGCAGTGGTCATCTTGGAGGTGTGTTTGGGGTCATTAGCATGTTGGAATACTGCCCTGTGGCCCAGTCTCTGAAGGGAGGGGATCATGCTCTGTCACAGTACATGTTGGCATTCATGGACCACTCAATGAACTGTAGCTCCCCAGTGCCGGCAGCACTCATGCAGCCCCAGACCATGACACTCCCACCACCGTGCTTGACTGTAGGCAAGACACACTTGTCTTTGTACTCCTCATCTGGTTGCCGCCACACACGCTTGATACCATCTGAACAAAATAAGTTTATCTTGGTCTCATCAGACCACAGGACATGGTTCCAGTAATCCATATACTTAGTCTGCTTGTCTTCAGCAAGCTGTTTGCGGGCTTTCTTGTGCATCATCTTTAGAAGAGGCTTCCTTCTGGGATGACAGCCATGCAGACCAATTTGATGCAGTGTGCGGCGTATGGTCTGAGCACTGACAGGCTGACCCCCCCACCCCTTCAACCTCTGCAGCAATGCTGGCAGCATTCATACATCTGTTTCCTAAAGACAACCTCTGGATATGACGCTGAGCACGTGCACTCAACTTCCTTGGTTGACCATGGCGAGGCCTGTTCTGAGCGGAACCTGTCCTGTTAAACCGCTGTATGGTCTTGGCCACCGTGCTGCAGCTTTGTTTCAGGGTCTTGGCAATCTTCTTATAGCCTAGGCCCGTGATGGCGAACCTTGGCACCCCAGATGTTTTGGAACTACATTTCCCATGATGCTCATGCACTCTGCAGTGTAGTTGAGCATCATGGGAAATGTAGTTTCAAAACATCTGGGGTGCCAAGGTTCGCCATCACTGGCCTAGGCCATCTTTATGTAGAGCAACAATTCTTTTTTTCAGATCCTCAGAGTTCTTTGCCATGAGGTGCCATGCTGAACTTCAAGTGACCAGTATGAGAGAGTGAGAACGATAACACCAAATTTAACACACCTGCTCCCCATTCACACCTGAGACCTTTTAACACTAACGAGTCACATGACACCGGGGAGGGAAAATGGCTAATTGGGCCCAATTTGGACATTTTCACTTATGCCGCATACACACGACCGGTTTAGCCGTCGGAATAAACTCCGAAGGTTTCTCCGACGGAATTCCATTCAAGCATTCTTGCCTACACACAATCAACCCAAAGTCCGAGCAAAGTCCGACCGTCCAGAACGCGGTGACATACAACACTTACAACGGGACTAGAAAAAGGAAGTTCGATAGCCAGTAGCCAATAGCTTCCGTCTCGTACTTGCTTCACAGCATGCGTCGTTTTTGGTCAGTTGGAAAAGCATACAGACGATCGGTTTTCCTAATAGAAATTGGTTCAGTCGAAAATATTTAGAAAATGTTCCATTTCTAGGTCTGTCAGAATTTTAGAAAAAATTAGTCCGATAAGGCATACACACGATCGGAATAGACGATGAAAAGCTTCCGTCTGACTTTTTCTGTCGGACATTCCGCTCGTGTGTACAGGGCATTAGGGGTGTACTCACTTTTGTTGCCAGCGGTTTAGACATTAATGGCTGTGTGTTGAGTTATTTTGAGGGGACAGCAAATTTACACTGTTATACAAGCTGTACACTCACTACTTTACATTGTAGCAAAGTGTCATTTCTTCAGTGATGTCACATGAAAAGATAGAATAAAATAAAATATTTACAAAAATGTGAGGGGTGTACTCACTTTTGTGAGATAATGTATGTACTACGCATACCAGTACATTATGACAGACTGACCTGCAAACAGAGCAATCCATCACTGCACTGTCATGGCTCCCCCGGCACTTCCATCTTCAGCTGGTCTTCCTTCGGGGTTTTCGAAAGCTTGGTCACCTGAATGGCCCGGCCACAGTGACGTCACTCCCGCGCTTGTGCATGGGAGTCACATCACAGCGGCACAAGGAGCAGGCCGTAAATGTGGTCTGAGCTGTGCATGCGCAAGCTCAGATCACTTTACCGCTGACAGGAAAGGGGAAGATTTATGACAGAATATAAACCCTGCCTGTCAGCTGCTTTTTAAATTTTGACTTTACTTCCACTTTAAAACAAATCCCGCAAATGCACCAAAAATGTACCGTACAGATACTTCTCGTAAATCCCCATTTGTATGTGCCACCAATTGCTCGCTCTTTCTCCCCCTTGCTATCCCCATTATACCTATCAGATGGGTGCTAGAACGGTGTAATACAAACACAAAGAACAGACCCGCTGTATATAGACTGTGCTTTGCCCTTTGTAAGAAACTTGCTCTCTCCTCTTTGGGTGCCAAAAGGCTTAGCATTGTGAGTTGTGGTGTAATTGGACCCTAATTATCAAAGTAGAAATCCACTTCCCATCAGTCAACAAACGGCCTTCACAGCCTGCCCATCCCTAAACAGTCCAATGAATATTCAAATACTGGATCATATACAGGAAGTGCAATGGAATTCTTTGTTTCTTCTTAGTAATTCAGGTGATTTCAGGTGATTTGTCATGAAGCAGGCAATTATACGCTAATAAAATATTTTAACAAGCCCGGCATATGGCCACATAAATACTGCTGTTAATTACAACTACATTTCCTTTTTTGTAATAACTAGACATAACTGAGCAACAGAACGCGACCATCCTAATACATATTTCTGTGATTACGCTGTCATTGCAAAGATTTCCAATATACGCAGGGAACAAAGTACCGGAAGAATTATGCCAATTAAATTCAAGGTCAGTGTTTCAGTGGTGGAGCTAAATGCACAGGATTTGATCGCCGATTTCACATCAATTATGCTGGTAATTAGGGCTTGCTAAATCAGCAATGACAATTAGCCATGTTTATTCTGCGAAGGAAAAAAAACAAATACAGTAAAACCTTGGTTTGAGAGTAACTTGGTTTGAGAGCGTTTTGCAAGACAAACAAAATTTTTAAATAAATTTTGACTTGATATACAAGCGATGTCTTGATATACAAAGTAGCGTCATGTCACAACTGAGTATAAAAGAGAAGAGAGGCGCCTCTAAGTATAGTAATATGGTTACATTTAATGAAGGTACAACATTTAGCAAATCACATGGTTGATGATTAAAAGAGGCACATCTAAGTATGCAGGCGTCCAGAGTAAAGCTGTCCACATAGACCGTCCTCCTCACCGCCATCGACGTCGTCCCTAGCACACTGTGCTCCATGAGCGGTTCAAGCCTCGCTTTCATACCCCTCTACTGCAGGGGAGTCTTCCCGGTCACCAGGGCCGGACTGGCCGACCGGGATACTGGGACATTTCCTGGTAGGCTGCCTGCCCTGGGGCCGCTTTAATCTATGCTGCAGCGCTTCTCCTGCCTACTTGTAACACACAGCAGGAGACCGCTGTGTCACGGAGCTCAGTGTTAAATGTTCGGCCGTGCTATGACAAAAGTCCCGCCCTCTTCCTAGATCAGCTCATGTGTTATATGCAGTGTTCTGTCTATCACACAAGCTGGTTTAGGAGGAGGGCAGGACTTTTGTCATAGCACGGCCGAACATTTAACACTGTGCTCCGTGACACAGCAGGAGATGCCCGTTGTGCGTAATGCACACACTGACTGGTGAGGCTACATTGTTTGGCACAGTAAGGCGGCAATGATGGTGAGTGAGGGAGGTGGCAATGATGGTGAGTGAGGGAAGCTGCAATGATGGTGAGGGAAGCTGCAATGATGGTGAGGGAGGCTGCAATGATTGTGAGGGAGGCTGCAATGAGGGCACAGTAAGGCGGCAATGATGGTGAGTGAGGGAGGCGGCAATGATGATGGTGAGTGAGGGAGGGAGGCGGCAATGATGGTGAGTGAGGGAGGCGGCAATGATGGTGAGTGAGGGAAGCTGCAATGATGGTGAGGGAGGCTGCAATGAGGGCACAGTAGGGCGGCAATGATGGTGAGGAAGGCTGCAATGAGGGCACGGTAAGGCTGCAATGATGGGCATGTGAGGCTGCAATGATGGGCACAGTGAGGCGGCAATGATGGGCACGGTGAGGCTGTAATGATGGGCACATGAGGCTACAATGATGGGCACGTAAGGCTGCAATGATGGGCACGTAAGGCTGCAATGATGGGCATGGTGAGGCTGCAATGATGGGCATGGTGAGGCTGCAATGATGGTGAGGCTGCAATGATGGGCATGGTGAGGCTGCAATGATGGGCATGGTGAGGCTGCAATGATGGGCATGGTGAGGCTGCAATGATAGGCATGTGAGGCTGCAATGATGGGCACGGTGAGGCGGCAATGATGGGCACAGTGAGGCTGCAATGATGGGCACAGTGAGGCTGCATGGATGGGTACAGTGAGGCTGCATTTGATGGGCACTGGTGAGGCCCATTGATCTCTTGTATCATGTCCGCAGTCTCTGACTATCTCTTGTATCATGTCTGCATTCTCTTAACATCTTTAGTATCATGTCCTCAGTCTCTGACCATCTCCTGTACCATGCCCACAGCCTCTGACATCTTGACATCTGTACCATGCCTGCAACCTCTGACATCTTGACATCTCCTGTACTATGCCCACAGCCTCTGACCATCTCCTGTAATATGCCCGCAGCCTCTAACCATCTCCTGCATCATGTCCACAACCTCTGACCATCTCTTGTCTTATATCATGTCTGCAGTCTCTGAGGGAGTCTGGAGAGGCATCAAGAATGGGAGCATCGCTGGGATGGGGGTCATGGTAGAAGTCAGACATGTATGGACTGTGGAGAGGAGACTATAGGAAAACCAGAGCCACCAAGCTGGAGGCAACTGACTGATCCCTGCAAGGTGCACTTGAGAAGAGGTCAGTGACAGCACCGCCAGGCCAGTCTGAGGGGGGGGCGGTCATTGATGTAAGGGGGAGTAAATACAATAATTTAAGGGGGCACTGATATAAAGGTTTCCCTCCTATATCAGTAACCCACCCCCCCTTACCTAATCTTTCTGTGGAAGGTGGTCTCTGGTAACCAGAGTCCCCCCCCCCACATTCCCAGAGTCCCAGGTGTCCCCGTTGACGATTGCTCCACTCTTACTACTTTTAACTGAAATGTGCTGTTAAATATATATATATACAGGACTTTCTTTTAGGGGGAACTTGGTGGAACTCCACCACCTCTGGCTCAGACCCTTTGGTGCCTGCTAACCACAATCACTTGTAAATACAGAAGTCTGGTTTCTGTGTTTACAAGTGACAGCTCTGCACTCTGTATGTAATGCAATCCTGGTATTTAATGCCCCTTTAAGACCCTCCTACTGTTTTTGTGAAATTTGACTGAACACACCCACTATTTGATGTGATTTGGAGGGTGTGTGTAGGGGGAGGGGTTTTGTGGGGCCATGGTTAAGTTCCAGCACTTATTGTTTGAGAAAAAAGCCCTGTATATATATATATATCTATATATATATATATATAGATATATATATCTATATATATATATATATAGCTATATATATATATATATCCCTAGCCCTATGTGCTTTCATATCTGTCTTATCTATATATAATACGCTTCTCAAATGTGCTTTAAAATACATGGTTATGCTGTTGGCCTGGTATAATAATGCTACGCTGCCGGTCACAATTGCAGACTGACAGCGGTGAGCCGGCGGTGCGGAGGATGGTTCACAATGAACCTGCAGAGGTATCACCTTTGGATAAACAAATAAATGTACCTTGGTGGCAGTGGCGTAGCGTGGGGGGTGCAGGGGGTGCCGTGGCCCCGGGCGTGACATTTAGGGGGGCGCCAGTATGTGACACTGGCTGCCTCCTAATTTTAAATTCCTGTGTCCCCGGGCTCCGGCCGCCATGTTCAGTGTCCGGCGCCCTGTGATTGGGCGTATGGGGGTCATGTGAGGCATAGAGCTGGCCTATCCTCGATCACTCCTGAAGTCCCGCCTCCGCACATGACCCCCATAACTTCCAATCACAGTGCATGTGTAGTATGGTGTGTAGTGTGTAGTATGGTGGGTCAGTTAGTGTAGTATGGTGTGTAGTGTGTAGTATGGTGGGTCAGTTAGTGTAGTATGGTGGTCAGTTAGTGTAATATGGTGGGTCAATTAGTGTAGTATGGTGGTCAGTTAGTGTAGTATGGTGGGTCAGTTAGTGTAGTATGGTGGATCAGTTAGTGTAGTATGGTGGGTCAGTTATTGTAGTATGGTGGGTCAGTTATTGTAGTATGGTGGGTCAGTTAGTGTAGTATGGTGGGTAGTTAGTGTAGTATGGTGGGTAGTTAGTGTAGTATGGTGGGTCAGTTAGTGTAGTATGGTGGGTAGTTAGTGTAGTATGGTGGGTCAATTAGTGTAGTATGGTGGGTCAGTTAGTGTAGTATGGTGGGTAGTTAGTGTAGTATGGTGGTAAGTGTAGTATGGTGGGTCAGTTAGTGTAGTATGGTGGGTAGTTAGTGTAGTATGGTGGGTCAGTTAGTGTAGTATGGTGGGTCAGTTAGTGTAGTATGGTGGGTCAGTTAGTGTAGTATAGTATGGTGGGTCAGTTAGTGTAGTATGGTGGGTAGTTAGTGTAGTATGGTGGGTCAGTTAGTGTAGTATGGTGGGTCAGTTAGTGTAGTATGGTGGGTCAGTTAGTGTAATATGGTGGGTCAGTTAGTGTAGTATGGTGGGTCAGTTAGTGTAGTATGGTGGGTCAGTTAGTGTAGTATGGTGGGTAGTTAGTGTAGTATGGTGGGTCAGTTAGTGTAGTATGGTGGGTCAGTTAGTGTAGTATGGTGGGTCAGTTAGTGTAGTATGGTGGGTCAGTTAGTGTAGTATGGTGGGTAGTTAGTGTAATATGGTGGGTCAGTTAGTGTAGTATGGTGGGTCAGTTAGTGTAGTATGGTGGATCAGTTAGTGTAGTATGGTGGGTAGTTAGTGTAGTATGGTGGGTCAGTTAGTGTAGTATGGTGGGTCAGTTAGTGTAGTATGGTGGGTAGTTAGTGTAGTATGGTGGGTCAGTTAGTGTAGTATGGTGGGTAGTTAGTGTAGTATGGTGGGTCAGTTAGTGCAGTATGGTGGGTAGTTAGTGTAGTATGGTGGGTCAGTTAGTGTAGTATGGTGGGTCAGTTAGTGTAGTATGGTGGGTCAGTTGGTGTAGTATGGCGGCCAGTTGGTGTAGTATGGCGGTCAGTTGGTGTCGTATGGCGGTCAGTTGGTGTAGTATGGCGGGCCGTTAGTGTAGTTTAGTGGGTCAGTTAGTGTAGTATGGTGGGTCAGTTAGTGTAGTATGGTGGGTCAGTTAGTGTAGTATGGTGGGTAGTTAGTGTAGTATGGTGGGTCAGTTAGTGTAGTATGGTGGGTAGTTAGTGTAGTATGGTGGGTAGTTAGTGTAGTATGGTGGGTCAGTTAGTGTAGTATGGTGGGTAGTTAGTGTAGTATGGTGGGTCAGTTAGTGTAGTATGGTGGGTCAGTTAGTGTAGTATAGTGGTCAGTGTAGTGGTCAGTAAAGGAATCAGGTTGGTCAGTGTTGAAATCAAGTAGGTTAGTGTAGTGGTCAGTATAGGAATCGGGTAGGTCAGTACTATTGTATTTGAAGGGACTCGGGGAGTGCTAAAAGTCCACAGGTTAGGGGTGCGCAAATTATTTGCCTTGCCCCGGGTGCTGGCAAACCACGCTACGCCACTGCTTGGTGGACACCCACTGTAAGATCACATTTGTTCCAGATACAAACTTGTTAGGCCTCATGCACACAGATGCTTAGCAGCTCCTGTCCCTGATACCTTCTGTCCAGGGTGCCACATACCACTAATACAAGGTATTGGCTGTATTTGGTCATTCATGAGTAAACTCCAATGGCTCCCGCATCAGCATGTACCCACCAGTAGGGTGACCATGTGCTACTCTGTAAAATGGTGGTATAAGCTAGATTTTGTAGGAAGCTAGCACACTGATGGCACAGGTGTGCGCTGGCTTCATATGAGAGCCAGTGGTAGAGCTCAGAGCCCCACCCTCCCGAGGGAGTCAGTGTGTAATGGGAGCAATGAGAGGTGCTGGTGTGCACCATGGTGTCCAGGTCAGGACAGAGCAAGGTCCAAACCTCAGAGAGAGTGTCCATGAAGGACAGAAGCAGCAAGGAAGCGGTACCAAGAGTCCATGGAGTACAAGAGCAGATAGGAAGCTGTACAGAGAGAGAGTCCATGAGGGACAAGAGCAGCTAGGAAGCCGTAGGGAAGATGCAGAGCTGCGGTACTTGGAGCAGTAAAGCTACCACATGAGAACCAGGAGGCTGAATGTTATTTTTTTGCAGTGATGGTGAGAACCCCCTGCGTGAGAAGACATACCTGTGTGAAGTTTTGATGTTCGTTTAAACAAAAGTGGGTAGGAAAGCCCTGAAAACTATATCTAGGGTGAAGTAAACTCGCTGTTTTGGCACTACCATTGAGCTAAGAAAATCCCGACGTGTCACACCATGCATGACCATGCCACACTTCTCCCTGAATGTGAAAGTGGCATGTTTGGAGAGAAGCGTCATACATTCATAGCACCCTCCTAGATAGGTGCTAGCATGGAGCTTCAGTTTGTTATGCAAATTTAGTTTTGGCTCTCTGTACTCATTGTACTGTAGCTGTGTTTGATTGTTCTGGTCTGTTCTGTGTTTCACCAGCTACAGGATTGACTGCTTCCCCCTGGTTTGCCCCCTAGGCCATTCTGCCATGTGCCTGCGGGTTGTCGAGACCTCGGCGGAGCTAGCTGGAGGCCCACTTTAATGAAGCTGACTGAGGCTAAAAAGAAAATCTGCGCTAGTCCACTGTATGAAAACCAACAGCTGACGCAATACCTTGACATTAGGCACACCTGATAATATATAACAAAGTGCAGCGCATAAAAAGTGATCATTATTTGTAAAAAATATTAATACCAGTGCAATGCCAGCTATTATCCGGTAAAAGTACCCCGACTTAATAAACAATGTTAATTATATTAATCATAAAACATTCATAATGTTAACGTAATACTAAAGTGTTGTTTTTTTTTTTTTTCTTTAAAAATAACAAACATGCTATACTTACCTGCTCTGTTAAATGGTTTTGTACAGAGCAGCCTGCATCTTCCTCTTCTCTTTGGTGCTCCTGGCCCCTCCCTCCTGTCAAGTGCCCCCACAGAAAGCAGCTTTCTATAGGGGCACTGGAGCCAAACTGCAGCTGCCTGTGCCAATTCAACAGACGGAGCCACAGTTCGTCCCTGCCCCCTCTCTCTCCTGATTGGCTAACTGACTTTTATTGACAGCAGCGGGAGCCAATCAGGAGAGGAGCCCGGACGTTGGAGCACTCATGCACATCGCTGAAAAGAGATGGAGCTGAGGGGGGCTGCTGCACACAGAAGGTTTTTTTTATCTTAATGCAAAGAATGCATTATGATAAAAAAAACCTTCTGCCTTTACAACCACTTCAAATAACACAAGTGATCCAGTGAGATTAAATGAATATACTGTATACATGAATAAAATCAAATAAGTTCATGCGAAAAGAGTTTGTGTGAGAAAAATGTCCCATTGGATCAAATCATGTAAAAATCGCAATCTTCTCTATGACTGAGACTTGGATCCAGAAAGAGACCACTAAAGCCACACCATGTCACACCACCCTTGTGCAAGAGGAGGCTTACCAGAGGATTATGATCCTCAGATCATAAAGCGGTCATAACGGCTTTCTCTCCAATTGTAATCTCTATAAAGCTGCGATCCTCCCCATGAGCCGCAGTATGTGGCCATTTAAAACCACTTCAATACCAAGGGCATCATATGATGTCCTTGGCTTTGAGCGGGTATATCTGAATGATGCCTGTAGTTACAGACATCATTCAGATATTGCCGGTTTCAGCCGGTGAATCTCTACACCATAGGAATGATCATAGCGGCCGTTCCACCGCTTGATCATTCCTATGGGAGGCGAGAGGGGACGCCCCCCCCTCCCGCCGCCCTCCGGTGCTTGCTCCGACTCACCGTTATGATCGGTGAGGCGGAGAGTGGATCCGCTGGCGCCGGATGTAGATCATAGAGATTTCCAGCGGACCAGATGGTCCCCGGAGTCTCTATGATCGTCGGAGGCCGGGCGCGATGTTATGACGTCACGCCCGGCCTCTCCATTAAAAAAAACAGCGCCGCTTCGGCTGGGAAGCGGCGATCGTTTTATTTTTTTTTTTAATTTCAGGCTTCCCAGCCTAGAGGTGAGATGTGAGGTCTTATTGACCCCATATCTCACTATTAAGACCACCTGACATGTCATATTGCTATTACAAGGGATGTTTACATTCCTTGTAATAGGAATAAAAGTGATCAATTTTTTTTTTTTTTCAAAAAAGTGTCAAAATAAAAAAAAAAAAAAATATAATTAACAATAAAAAAACAAAACATTTTTTAAAGCGCCGCTGTCCCTGTGTCCTCGCACGCAGATGCGAACGCATACGTAAGTCCCGCCCACATATGAAAATGGTGTTCAAACCATACATGTGAGGTATCGCCGCGAACGTTGGAGCGAGAGCAATAATTTTGGCCCTAGAGCTCCTCTGTAACTCAAAACATGTAACCAGTAAAAAAATTTCAAGCGTCGCCTATGGGGATTTTTAAGAACCAAACATTGGCGCCATTCCACGAGTGTGTGCAATTTTGAAGCGTGACATGTTAGGTATCTATTTACTCGGCATAACTTCATCTTTCACAAAATGCAAAAACATTGGGCTAACTTTACTGTTTTGGTTTTTTTTTTAAACACAAAACAGTTTTTTTCCCCAAACGCGTTCGAAAAATTCCTGCGCAAATACTGTGTGAGATAAAAAGTTGCAACAACCGCCATTGTATTCTCTAGGGTCTTTGCTAAAAAAACATATATAATGTTTGGGGGTTCTATGTAATTTTCTAGCAAAAAAATGATGATTTTTACATGTAGGAGCAAAGTGTCAGAATTGGCCCGGTATTGAAGCGGTTAAACATCCAGGCTGTACATGTAAAAAAATAAGCACGCTTCCCATAGTGCAGTACTAAAGAATAACTGCATTTATTAATTAAAATTGCGCTTACGAAAATGTAAAGCTTAAACATCGCTTTCTGTGATGCCCACATCAAAGATGGCCGACAATCTGCGCACATGCGAGGTGACGTGCGTCCTTGCTCCTCCCAACATGTTTCATCAGATGTGATGTCATCGGAGGATTAGGAAGCTGACTGAGGGGCTGTTGCCTGAGAATCTAGTCCGGTACCACAGGGTGAAAGTCTCTGAAGGATATTGGAAAGAGGCAACCAATTTTCCAAGGACCTTCGTGAGGACAGACTGGTGAGAGAGATCCTAGAGACTGTCTGCTGTTGCCATGCCTCTTATGCTAGAGTCAGCGCCGGGCATCACGGATCGTGGTAAATGGCCACTTGTAGCGGCCGTTTACCATGTGATCGCTCCATCAAATGACGGAGCGATCACTTGTGAACAAACCGGCGTCATGTCATGATGTCATGTTCCTCCCTCCCCTCTCTGTACTGATCTGTACAGTGCGAGGGGAGAGGGGGAGAGATCATTTTTAGCAGCACTGTGGGCTGGATCTGTAGTGCCCACAGCGCTGCTCTGTGCCCATACTCTGCAATAATGTGCAATACTCTGCAGTATTCTGCAATAATGTGCAGTACTCTGCAATAATGTGCAATACTCTGCAGTAATGTGCAATACTCTGCAATACTCTACAATAATGTGCAATACTCTGCCAATACACTGCAATACCCTGCAATACTCTGCCAATACTCGCCAATACTCTGCCAATACTCTGCCAATACTCACCAATACTCTGCAATAAATTTTAACAGAAACAAAGATTTTTTTTTTTTTTTTTACCGAATTTTCAATCTTTTTTGATTTATAGCGCAAAAAATAAAAAACCCATTATATACCACCAAAAGAAAGCTTTATTTGTATGAAAAAAAGGACAAGTTCTTTTCCATAACCTCATCTATAATTTTGGAGTAGTTGTTTAGCCTTTTCATTAATTCTATACCCCACCCTGTCCATGAGGGGAACCATGCCCAAGTCATGTCATGTTCCAAAAACAGTTCCCTTTTTCCTATGTGTTTAAGGGGATACCTGGGATGTGTACTAGCCTTCAAAAGGTATTGATGTTTACCTTCTCCATCCCCTATGATCCCCAGTACTGGGATCAGTAAGGCCAGATAACACCATCCTCGCTTTTTAACGGGAATCCAAGGATAGCACTTCTTGCTGCAACAGATATATACATTATCACTCAGAGAAAGTGGTCATCTACTTATGGTATCTTGGACATTTTCAGAAAAGGTGGCCAGGGTCAATTGGCCTAGGACAAACCCCACAGGGCTGTGCCATGCTGTAAAGAGAGAATTTAGAGTAGAATTGATTTCTGGGTCGTTGGTGTGAATTTGAGCCATGCTGGGATGCAATTTTCTACACACCCAGCCCTTCTCATATCCTGATTTCTGGGGATAAGAGTACTTAAACTGAAGCAACAACATTTTATCAGTAAACGAGTCTGGGCTCTGTGCATTAGTCTCTCTTGTTTCGGGTCATGGTCTCATTGCTAGGGTGGCCACATATAATACCAATGATGCCCAAGTCCACGGGGTGGTAGATACAGTTAGTAATGATCCAAGTGGGCAAAAACACTATCAGTGCCAGCATAAAGAGCGGGCACAAGATCTTTCCAGAAGTCTGTGGAGAAAGTAGTGAGGTCATCTTTTTCAGAGTCTCTATCACCTGTTTCACTCGCTCTTCAAGGATTTATATCACCTGTTTCACCTCCTTTATCTGTGTCTTGCTTCTGGGTCCTTTGTGGTACTTACTTTAACCTCTCTGCATGGATCCACGCTCCAGACTGTTCAGTAAGGACAGCGGTTCTGGTCACTGCCACGACAGTAGTGGGTGGGCTGAAGGGATAGTCTTGCTTCTTGGTCCGGTTCAGCTGACTAATCACCACCGTGTCATCAGGCTGGAATTCATGCGTTGGTTCCTGTGTGGGTAATGGGAGAAAAGAGGATACTTTACCAAAGATGCCATTTAATTTTATAATCAAATTCCTGCAATATTCTTCTTGTATCATGCCCAGGTCACCTTGTTCTATTCTACCAGAGGTTTCTTGGCCCAGGGGGTGGGAAATGGTCGACCCATCAGAATTTCAAAGTGTGACAAATGATTATTCTTGGAAGGAGTCATTCTAATCTCTGCTAAAACTGCAGGGAGCACAGTTTTCTATTTGGCAAATGTGCCACCTGTAGCTTTCCTTATCTTGTCCTTGATTGTCCTGTTCATTCTTTCCACTATACCCGAGCTTTGTGGGTGATAGGGAATGTGGAATTTTCACTCTATTTGCAGGGATCTGACTAACTCCTGACATACCTTGGAAACAAAGGCTGGGCCATTTTTTGAGTTAATTTGCAATGGGCATCCCCACCTAGGTATTATTTCTTGTGTCAGGATTTTTACAACTGTCCTTGCATCCTCCCTAGTACAGACGAAAGCTTCTACCCACCTGGTAAACATGTCTACTATGATGAGTAACTATTCCTGTCTCTTTCCCAACTTTGGCATGTGGATAAAATCAATTTGTAGGTGTGTAAAAGGTGAGGTAGTGTACAGTAGGTGTTCATGTTTGGGTTGTTTCTGATACATTTAATGCATCTGGACACAAAAGACTTACATAATGACCGGAGGTGTAGGATGTGGAAATCTTGTGTCAACATGTTGGCTGTGGCCTTCCATCCTCTATGTCCTAGGCCGTGGTATTGTGAAATGAATAAAGGTGCACTTGCTTTTGGTATACGTGGTTTCCCCTCTTTGGTAATGAGTCCAGTTTCAGGACTCATTGTCAGACCCTCCTTATGCCAGTAGGCCAGGTCTTCTGATGAAGCCATAGCTTGTAGGTCCTGTAAAACCTGTTTCCATGAAAAAGTTGCGTGCGTAAGGGGGGGGGGGGGCATTTGGACAAAGGCTGGAACTGTGAGAGCAGCTTGTTTGGCCGTGGCATCTGCCAGCGCATTTCCCCTGGAGACATCATCAGCATGGTGTGTATGTGCTTTGCAATGAATGATCGCTATTTTGCTGGGTAAGGAGATGGCTTCAAGAAGATTGGTGACTAGAGAAGAATGAGAAATAGATTTCCCATCTGCAGTTATGTAACCACGCCTCTGCCATATTATTCCAAAGTCGTATGTGACTCCGAAAGCGTACTTGGAGTATGTGTAACTTCTTGTCCCTTAAAAAAGCTGACATGCTCTTGTAAGAGCAATAAGCTCTGCTGCTTGAACTGATTGATAAGGGATGGGTTGTGCCTCCATCCACAAACAGTGTGTTCTCCCTCAATGGGGCTTGCAAGTAGGTCAGCTCGAGGTGAGGTGTCCTGATTTACAATGTCTATACAGTCATGATTGGGGACTAATTCATTTCTCTCTCCTTTCATGCCAAGTACGGCGTTCAAGATAGGAGCAGGACCTGCTGTAGGGGCACTGTATTTGATTTGTAGGGAGGGATTGCTCATAAGGATGACCTCATACCTGCTTAGTCATTGTGCAGACATGTGTTGGGTATTAAGGTTCTTCAGTAAATATGCAACCTAATGTGTGGAGAGTAGTTCTGTAGGGTGACCCAGTGTAAATGATTTGGCCATCTCCACAGCCATGGCACACGAGGCCAAGGCCCTCAGACACATCAGCATGCCTTGTACCGGAACTGGCACTACTCTAGAAAAAAAAAGCTACAGGTCTCAGCTTTCCTCCATGCTCTTGTGCAAGGTCCCCAGCCATGGTTTTACAGTTGTCTCTTGCCCTCCATAGGAAAAAGCGAGTAGTAGTTGTGTCTCTTTGTCAACTGAGACGGAGAAAAAGGCGTTACTTAAATCAATAATTGAAAAACATACTGCCAAAGCAGGTATGGAGGTGATGAGGGATGGCACATCAATACAAATGGGGCAATCGGAACTACAAGGTTATTAATGGCTCTAAGGTCTTGCACAAATCTGTATGATCCATCACTCCTTTTAACTGGATTTATAGCAGTTATAGGGCGATATGATGGGTTTCAAAATTCCTTGTTTTACAAATTGTTCTATAATGGGTTTAATTCCTTCCTCTTTTTCTTTTTTCTCTTGCTTTACCTGGGCCTTGTAGGGGGTGCAAGGGATGTATCCCACATCAAGGCTGTCCTTAGCCCAGAGGGGATGATCCTGTGGGAATGGGGAAGGAACTTCAGCTTGGAAAAATAGTGGTGACTCTATAGCTACGTCCCCTCTTCGAGTCAAGAAAATGTCAATTTCCAGAACTCCTATTAAATCTCTTCCCAAAAGATTTACTGGGCATGAGGGTATTATTCTGAATGAGTGATGCAAGAGCACTGTCCCTGTGACAGAATCAGTAATTGGGAGTGGAGGTGTTTTGTAAGTTTTAGTTGGTATCCCATTAATTCCCTTTGAAGGCTCAGCATCCATTCTCTTACCTCTATACATCGCCTCGGATATGGTCGATTTTGTTGCCCCTGTATCCAGGAGATATGGGAGGATCCTACCATTTACCTCCAAAGAGATAATGGGAGATTCGTTGTAATTGTCGGTGAGAAGAAGTGGAAATGCTGGGACACCACCTTCTGGGCCTCCCTATGTTTGGTAATGTTGTTGATTCCAGGCTAGGGCATATCTGACCTATAGTGTGGATTGTATGGTAGGAGACCCTTGGGGGGCAGTTTTTGCCGGGGTGGTTGTTCCTTATAAATGGGAGAGCGGGGATGAGGACATTGACTCCTCCAATGCCCCTCCTGTCCACAATTGAAACACTCGGTACGTCTTTGAGGTCCAGAGCGGTTGTTAAAATTACCCTGCGCTCCTCGGCCTCTGCCTCTGCCTCTACCTCTTCCCCCACGGCCCCACTGTCTAAATTCACCTGTATCATCCCGGGGTCTAGCATCCAGGGGGTTACAGTGTTGTAATCCCTCTTGATAATGCATTGTAGTGACCCCTTTGAGATCAAAACATCCTGCTGCGTCCCTTTCCATTATTTTCGCAGTGAATCCTTTCACTGGTAATCCAGGCCAGTCTGAGATCAATTGTTTCACTACCAAACCTGCATCATTTCTCAAACTAGAAATGAAGGTCTGGATAACAAAGATCCCATTGTTTCCTCTGTGTCTAAACCTGCTTCTTCCTTCCACACTTTCATAAACCTCTTGTAGAACTCTGCTATTTCTTCCTTCGGCTTTGGTTTACAAGCTATGGCCGTGGGGAGGGAAGATCATTCCTTAAAACTTTCTTCATTTCTGCCTCTAATTGTGTCCACATTTCAGTACAGCCATCTTCTGTGTTAAGCTTGTAAGCACTGACTGCCATGCCAGCAGACTGTATGTTGTGTATGCTGTCAACATTTCTCCAGTCTCAACTGCTCTCTTGATCGTAACCCATAATACCATCTCTCATCAGCTTCATATCCTCCTGCGTGTAATTTCTAACTTTGCATGCTCTCTTTAAGAAAGCAATGCAAGCCATAGGGTTAACTTGAGGTTAGGGGGGACTTTTTATTATAGTGGTAAGTTCCTCAAAATCTAATGGTTTCAGGATCATCTGGTCTCCCATAATGAGGAATGGTAGGGTCAGTTTCACTCCATCCGACTCTGGCTCATCCACATCAGGCGCTTATGCGCCTAGCACGGATGAGTCTACCTACTCATCCTCACTACCAGAAACGATGCCTTCCGGGGACGTGGCTCCATTGCACAGAGCAGGTAAGTTTATACATGTTTTTTTTTTTTAAATGTTACTTTTCAATCTCTTTAAGGCTCCATTCACATCTCCATGTTCCGAATCATGGCAATTCTGCCAGCGATTAGCAATAGCGGCAAATTCCGGGACGCCCATGCGTTCCCCGTCAATTTCAATAGCACCCAAAATGCAATGCGACAATCGTGGTAAAATCGCGCAAACAGAATCGCAGGATGACTGTCGCCCAAAAGAAGTACATGAGCTTGTTTTGGGCGACGGGTGTCCTGCGATTCTATTTGCAACAATTTTATTACCGATTGTCACCCCCATACGCCAAGATGTGAACGGAGCCTTAGCCACACAGCAAAGAATCAAAGTAACAGTCAGAATTGTGGTCAGTGGACATGCCAGGGTAGCGACAGAGAGACTGGAACAAGCTGAATTTACAAGCCGATTCTCAAAAAAAGGAGCAATTGGGGACATCAGCAGCAAGGGGTCAAGCCCACAGAAGCAAGGAGTGCATAACAAAGTGCATAGGAAATGAGGCATGGGTACCATGAATAAAGATGCTGTTCAGTCCCTAAATGTGAGACCTTTCAACCAAAAACATTGCCCATGGGACTTTTGACAACTGCACCAAACATCAACAAATCAACAATTACTTAAAAAATTAGATTAGACGCGTATGGCCCCTTTCACACGGTCAGACCGTTCAGGTCCGCCTGTCAGTTTTGACAGCGGACCTGAATGGGCGCTCCATGTTAGCCTATGGAGCGACGGATGTCAGCAGAGACATGTCAGCTGACATCCGACCCGGTCCTTTCCGCTAAAAACAGACGGATGGCCCTACGTTCAGATCCGTCGCTGGCGGATTGGATCGGGTGAGATCTGATGAAAACGGACATGCTGTCCGTTTTCGTCCGGTCTCTCCACAGGCAGCAGCGGCGCTCGACAAGCCCCTCCCCGCTCAGTGAGCAGAGAGGGACCTGTCATCCGCCGGCTCAGCAGAGATCAAAGGAGAGATCTCCCGCTGAGCCGGCGGACCGAGGCGGACTCCGCTTCCACGCTTTCTCGTGTGAAAGGGGCCTAAGAGTATAGTAAATGATTACACAGTACCATGTATAAACATCAAGATAACCAGTTGGTATCCTATCACTCTCGACGTGTTTGTCTCTGTAGAGAGACCATATCAGCAATTATAAAATAGAACAAAAAAATAAGTGTCAAAAAAAGATTCAATCTTTTGAATCTTTAATTTTTTTTGGAGACTTTTTTTTTAAATATTTTGTAATTGCTGCTATGGCCTCTGCTTGCTCAGCAGAGATCACTCCTTTAATCCCCTGCTGAGCAGGCAGATGACAGGTCTGTCTCGGCTCATTGTGCAGAGAGCGACCTGTCAGAGTCCCGTTTTTCCTCTATGGGGAGATACTTATAGAGGCAGTCCGTTTTCATCTGATCCGATCGAATGGTAAATAGAACCACCATCTGTCTGCATTTGGCGGGCAGGATCGGATATCGGTGGATGTCAGCTCCATGGGGCTGAATGGATGGTCCGATCAGGCTGCACTGGGGCTAGCTCCCTCAAGAACTCAAGCCTCGTCCACCCCCCCCCCCCCCCAGCTGTTAAAAAAAAAAAAAAAAATTGTCACTTTAAGAGTGACCAGGTACCGAACATGCGACAGTCTATGGGAAGCTTCCCAACCTGCAATCAGCTGATTGCAGGCTGGGAAGCTGATTTGCCCATGTTTAGGGTGTTGTCGGGGTGCAAGCGATGAGCCTCGAACACTCCCCACTTTACTGTCATTTGTCTGGCCTCCTTTACCATTTTTTTATTGGCCGGGACCGGAGGTCGGCGGGTGGTGCTTTTTGTGGCACCACTTCTGGTTTCCCGGCTCACTGCTGTGTGCTTTGGGAGTATAGTGGAGGTTGGTGTCAGTACTGGGGAAGGGGAGGACGATCAGGCTCTGTGCTGTATTGTCAGCGATCTGCCCCCTTGCCGTACCCCAGGGGTCTGGGGGTGACATGGGGGGATGAGCTGGCGACGGTTCGGGCGGAGAAGATGCTGAGACCCCCCAGCCAGAGCACCACGTGACCAAGTGACTGGGGAGGGGGCTGGCTGGCTGGCCGGGGAGGGAGGGGGGTGAGGCGGCCTCTGCTGTTTAGATGGCCGCAGTTTGACCGAAGGATCTGTTGTGAGGCTGCACCGAGGAGGATCGGCGGGTATATGGCTGGGATCCTGAAGGTAAGAGAGATCCATAAATACTGACCTACATATGCCGGTTAGTGTGAGAGATCTGAGAATGAAAGCTGTGACAGATGGGCACAATAGCGGCATTTGATGAAATTGATGGCACAGTGGCTGCATTTGATGGGCACAGTGGTGGAATTTGATGGGCACAGTGGCGGCATTTAATGGGCACAGTGGCGGCATTTAATGGGCACAGTGGCGGCATTTAATGGGCACAGTGGCGGCAATTGATGGGCACAGTGGCTGCATTTGATGGGCACAGTGGCTGCATTTGGCTGCATTTGATGGGCACAGTGACTCCAATTGAGGGCACAGTGGCTGCAATCGATGGGCACAGTGGCTGAATTTGATGACACAGTGGCTGAATTTGATGACACAGTGGCTGCAATTGATGACACAGTGGCTGCAATTGATGACACAGTGGCTGCAATTGATGGCACAGTGGCTGCAATTGATGGCACAGTGGCTGCAATTGATGGCACAGTGGCTGCAATTAATTGGCACAGTGGCTACATTTGATGGCACAGCGGCTACAATTGATGGACACAGTGGATGCAACTGATGGACACAGTGGATACAATTGATGGACACAGTGGATGCAATTGAGGGCACAGTGGCTGCAATTGATGGACACGGTGGCTGCAATTGATGGACACGGTGGCTGCAATTGATGGACACAGTGGCTGCAATTGATGAGCACAGTGGCTTCAATTGAGGGCACAGTGGCTGCAATTGATGGACACAGTGGATGAGACTGAGACTGTAGAGCAGGGATATGCAATTAGCGGACCTCCAGCTGTTGCAGAACTACAAGTCCCATGATGCATAGGCAAGACTCCGACAGCCACAAGCATGACATCCAGAGGCATGATGGGACTTGTAGTTTTGCAACAGCTGGAGGTCCGCTAATTGCATATTCCTGCTATAGAGGGTCATGCAGCATTGTAAACAGATGTAATTAAGATAGCGGTAATAAGTCAAATCGTCCAGTATTGTTTTTTTTTAATGATTATTGGGTATGTAGAAAAAGGGTAACATGGTATACTGCTGCGATTAGGTCAATGACTTGTCTAACGTACAATGACTTGTCTAGCATTGTACAGATAAACAGAAAGTGCACACTTACCTGGAACTGTGACGGACCAAATGGTGCGGCATTGTACGCTGATGTGAATGAATCGCTCATTCCGTACTCCATTCTGAGGCTGAAGCTAATGAAAAGATTTCACTTTGTAAACTGTTCTAATTGAGTTGATGACAGGTCAAGGGGTGCAGCATTGTATACTATTAACTGGTACGTGACCAGTCAAATATAGCAATGTTTATGGCTGTGATGGATTGTGGGACTGAATGTGTTAGCGCCGAATACGATTTTGTCCCGAACTGTAAATGGCTCATCAGTACTGATAATTACCCCATCTGATTACAATGTAGAAGTATAGCAACTGCGTTCTGGCAACTGTAATAAACTGTTTACTCTAAGATCATAGGTGTGCACCCCAATACTAAAACATATGCATGTGGGTATGTGTGTATATTTTTTAATATATATATATATATAGTATGCCACAAAAGTGAGTACACACCTCACATTTTTGTAAATATTTTATTCTATATTTTCATGTGACAACACTGAAGAAATGACACTTTGCTACAATGTAAAGTAGTGAGAGTACAGCTTGTATAACAGTGTAAATTTGCTGTCCCCTCAAAATAACTCAACACACAGCCATTAATGTCTAAACCGCTGGCAACAAAAGTGAGTACACCCCTAAGTGAAAATGTCCAAATTGGGCCCAATTAACCATTTTCCCTCTCCAGTGTCATGTGACTCGTTAGTGTTACAAGGTCTCAGGTGTGAATGGGCAGCAGGTGTGTTATATTTGTTGTTATCGCTCTCACTCTCTCATACTGGTCACTGGAAGTTCAACATGGCACCTCATGGCAAAGAACTCTCTGAGGATCTGAAAAAAAGAATTGTTGCTCTACATAAAGATGGCCTAGGCTATAAGAAGATTGCCAAGACCCTGAAAATGAGCTGCAGCACGTGGCCAAGACCATACAGCGGTTTAACAGGACAGGTTCCACTCAGAACAGGCCTCGCCATGGTCAACCAAAGAAGTTGAGTGCACGTGCTCAGCGTCATATCCAGAGGTTGTCTTTGGGAAATATATGTATAAGTGCTGCCAGCATTGATGTCGAAGGGGTGGGGGGTTAGCCTGTCAGTGCTCAGACCATACTCCGCATCAAATTGGTCTGCATGGCTGTCATCCCAGAAGGAAGCCTCTTCTAAAAATGATGCACAAGAAAGCCTGCAAACAGTTTGCTGAAGACAAACAAACTAAGAACATGGATTGCTGGAACCATGTCATGTGGTCTGATGAGACCAAGATAAACTTGTTTGGTTCAGATGGTGTCAAGCGTGTGTGGCGGCAACCAGGTGAGGAGTACAAAGACAAATGTGTCTTGCCTACAGTCAAGCATGGTGGTGGGAGTGTCATGGTCTGGGGCTGCATGAGTGCTGCCGGCACTGGGGAGCTACAGTTCATTGAGGGAACCATGAATGCCAACATGTACTGTGACATACTGAAGCAGAGCATGATCCAGAGTCTTCAGAGACTGGGCCGCAGGGCAGTATTCTAACATGATAACAACCCCAAACACACCTCTAAGACAACCACTGCCTTGCTAAAGAAGCTGAGGGTAAAGGTGATGGACTGGCCAAGCATGTCTCCAGACCTAAACCCTATTGAGCATCTGTGGGGCATCCTCAAACGGAAGTTGGAGGAGCGCAAGGTCTCTAACATCCACCAGCTCCGTCATGTCGTAATGGAGAAGTGGAAGAGGACTCCAGTGGCAACCTGTGAAGCTCTGGTGAACTCCATGCCCAAGAGGGTTAAGGCAGTGCTGGAGAATATGGTGGCCACACAAAATATTGACACTTTGGGCCCAATTTGGACATTTTCACTTAGGGGTGTACTCACTTTTGTTGGCAGCAGTTTAGAAATCAATGGCTATGTGTTGAGTTATTTTGAGGGGACAGCAAATTTACACTGTTATACAAGCTGTACACTCACTACTTTACATTGTAGCAAAGTGTCATTTCTTCAGTGTTGTCACATGAAAGGATATAATAAAATATTTACAAAAATGTGAGGGGTGTACTCACTTTTGTGAGATACTGTGTATGTATATATATATATATATATATATATATATATATATATATATATATATATATATATATATACACTGTATATACACATGCTCTTTTAAAGAAATGTAAACAAACATTTGGACTGAATTTTAAGTGTATTCCCTAGGTGTGTTCGAACTGTAAGGGGGATGGGCTCACTGGGACATGACAGAGATCACTGTTCCTGATCACTGGGAACAAAAGAGAAGATCTGACATGTCCCCTGTCAGAACGGGGATCTGCCTTGTTTACACTGACAGATCCCCATTCTGCCTCTGTACTAGGCGATCATGGGTCGCCGGCAGACAGCGAATCCGCCCGACCCGCGGGCACGCTACTGCAGTGGGAGCAAGAGTGCAGTGGCGGCGTCGGCATGCAACTAAGCGAATTGCCGTACAGGTATGGCGATTCACGCAGCGCTGCCAACCTGCCACAGTATATCTGCGTGAGCTGGTTGGCAAGTGGTTAAAAAAATAATTTTAGGCCTGAAGAATAGTTAAAGTGGTTGTAAACCCATTACAACCACTTTAATCTACAGGTAAGCCTAGATTAAGACTTACCTGTAGGTGCAAGAAAATAAAATATATATATATATATATATATATATATATATATATATATATATATATACATAAATAAATATATATTAATATATAAAAGGTTTAGGAGATATTTGCAGAAATAGCGGCACCGATGTCTACAGCACACTGAGCGTGCCATTTCTAACGGCGATCATACCGTTAGTGGCGGCACCAGCGTGCATGCACGGGAGTGACTTCATCGCGGCTCCGGCCAGTCGCAGCGCCGGAGCTGCGATACCCGGAAGTCACTCCAGAATAGATGGCGGCGTCGGAAGTGGCGAACGAGGGCCGATGCGAAGGCTTCGATCGCAGATAAGTAATTCATAATGAGCTAGTATGCTATGCATACTAGCTCATTATGCCTTTGTCTTGCAGGGTGTATTTTTTTTCAGAGGCTTTACTTCCTCTTTAAAACCCACAAATGTATATTTTCTGAAAGCAGAGATCCTGGAAAATAAAATGGTGGTAGCTCCAAATTGTTATGAATGCAACGGATTTATCAAGTGCAATTTTTCAGTAGAAAATACAATTAATTTAATTTCAGGGCACACAAATGCAATATATTATCCCATTTTTGGTAAAATTTTAAAAAATGGGGGTTATGCAAGTAAATAGATACCAAATTTGCCAAGCCTTAAAATTACACGCGCCTATGAAACAATGATGAACTTTGGTACCCAAAGTTTTCCATAGGCGACGCTTTAAAAGCTTCTGCATTAGTTAAGAGCTTATTGTGAAAACAACCCCACACCATAATCCCTCCTCCACCAAATGATTTGAAACAGTGCACAAAACAAGGTCCATAAAGACATGGTGTCACGTCTACCCCAATGCAGGTGGTCAGACACTATAGCTGGCTACTGTGTTCTTCCACTATAGCAGCCCCCTTTCCCATAAGTCAAGCAGGCCTACCGGTACTCGGTTGCCCCCAGGACTTATACATAATGCTATAGTGCCTGGCCACCACGCCAGGGCAGGCGCTAACTGAGCAAAGCAAACAGTTGCTTGCGGTTGGCAGACAGGTAGCGTGGTTCTATGACAGTCCAGATAAAAAGCAGGCTGAGTTCAGGTAATAGTCCAACATTCAGTCCAAGGTCATTCACTGGGAAATCCAATCTAGCAGAGCAGGGCAGACAGACAAAGGGCTTTATCAGAAATAACACATGTATCACAAGCATGAAAGTGAGGATTTGGCTGGCTTATAACAGGATTGGTTTGCACCCAGAAACTGATCACATTAATCACTTTGCAGGTGGACAGACAAGGAGAGTGCCATAGCCAAAACCACGGATGCTGGAATGAGGAGCAGGAGCACTAGATGCTCCTGACACATGGATGAGCGATGTTTGGGTTGAAGGAACTTGACTGGCCTGCAAAGAGTTCTGACCTCAACCCAATAGAACTGCTTTGGGATGAATAAGGGCGGAGACTGCGAGCCAGGCCTTCTCATCCAACATCCGTGCCTGACCTCACGAATGCGATTCTGGAAGAATGGTCAAACATTCCCATAGACACACTCCTAAACCTTGTGGACAGCCTTCCCAGAAGAGTCGATGCTGTTATAGTTGCAAATGGTGGGCCAACTCAATATTGAACCCTACGGACTAAGACTGGGGTTCCATTAAAGTTCATGTGCGTGTAAAGACGGGTGTCCCGATATTTTTGACAATATAGTGTACAGTATGTGCGTATACATGGAGGTGGGCTCAAAAGTTCTTTTTGGGGGAGGGGTTTAAGTGCCTGGGTTTAAGTTTTTACACTTCACTTTAATTTTATCACATAGGGGACCAAAAGTTCCTTATGTGATCCAATTTTGTTTAGACAAGTTTTCTTTAATGAGACATCAGGTGTCTATTTGGCCTCAACAAAGAATGGAGCAAGCAGGATTTGTTTTTAACACGCAGCACTAACATGCAAGGTGTGAATGTTTCTAAAACCTGTCTGTGCTAGGAGATAGGGCGTGAATCTGATAGAATCATTCTACAGTGCATATAATGTGATCTCTCTAGCTCTTCAGGTCTATTTCACATAACAGCAGGTGCTGATATTTGGGGTTTGCCATCTGCTGGCTGCAAGTGGTTAATTTTAGATGTTGATATTCAATTCATATTTATATAAATGGCTTAAAAGAATTTAAAGCTGAACTGCAGTCAAAAAAAGTTTCCCAACCCCACCCAAATCTGCTATTGTGATTCTCTGTGATGCCTCTTTCACTAGAGGCGACTGGTGATCCCTAGCTGTTCTTTGTGCAACCAATTGGTCTTCTAGGCCTTGCTTATGATGCTTCCTATTTGAAGCTTGTGATGGACACATTTGTCAGCCATTAGGCAGTGTCCACGTCACCAAAAAGTGACATGGGCACTGCAAAGAGCACACTCCCATGCTTCTGACCACAAAAAAGGCAGTTGGAATCTGGCAATTTATGTGACATCAGGGCTTTTAGATAATTTTTATAAAATAAAAACTAGAATACCTAAAGCCGACAGCCACATTGAAAGAGAAGCCACTGACTGACCCAGTGAGCCCTTGGGACCATCCAAGTGAGTGACCCGATTCTGCCCTCCCTCTCTCCCTGCCCCCCCTCTCCCTGTCCCCTGTCTCTCTCTCTGCCCCTCTTGCTCCCTGCCCCCCTCTCGCTCACTGCCCCCTCTCACTCTTCTTGCCTCCTCTCTATCTTCCTGCCCCCTCTCTTCCTGCCCCCCTCTCTCTCTGCCTGCCCCCCTCTCTCTCCCTCCCCCCCTCTCTCCCTGCCCCCCTCTCTCTCTCCCTGCCCCCCTCTCTCTCTCCCTGCCCCCTGTCTCTCTCTCTGCCCCTCTTGCTCCCTGCCCCCCTCTAGCTCACTGCCCCCTCTCACTCTTCTTGCCTCCTCTCTATCTTCCTGCCCCCCATATTTTTCTGCCTGCCCCCCTCTCTCTCCCTGCCCCCTCTCTCTCCCTGCCCCTCTCGCTCCCTTCCCCTCTCTCTCTTCATGCCCCCCCTCTCTCTCTCCCTGCTCCCCATCCTTGCCTGCCCCCCCTCTCTCCCCCGTCTCTCCTCTCCTTCTCCTCGTCCCCCGCTCTCCCTGCCCCCTCTCTCCCTGCCCACCCCTTTCTCTCTCTCTCTCTCTGCCCTCTCTCTCTCCCATGACACCATGTTTTACCGCACCAGGTGACACCAACCCTAGTGACTTTACTGCTAAAGGTGGGTGGCATGGGAATTTCTTCAAGAGATTCTTCAAGTGGCAAGAGATTTTCTTTTGACCAGAGTTGAGGTGTAACCACTTCAGCCCCGGAAGGATTTTCCCCCTTAATGACCAGGCCATTTTTTGCGATATGGCACTGCGTCGCTTTAACTGACAAATGCGCAGTCATGTGACGTTGTACACAAACAAAATATTATTTTTATTTTCTGATATAATAAATATCCCAAAAAATTAACATTCCTTATCAGTTTAGTCCAATATGTATTCTTCTACATGTTTTTGGTAAAAAAAAAAATCGCAATAAGCTTATATTGTTTGGTTTGTGCAAAAGTTATAGCGTCTACAAAATGGGGGTATATTTATGGCATTTTTATTATTCATTTTTTTTTGCTAGTAATGGCGCTGATCAGCAACTTTTAGCGGGACTGTGACATTGCGGCGGACAGATCAGAGACTTTTTTGAGACCAGTGACATTTATACAGTAATCAGTACTATAAATAGCCACTGATTACTGCATAAATGTCACTGGCAGCGAAGGGGTTAACTCTAGGGGACGATCAAGGGGTTAAATGTTCCCTAGGGAGGTTTTTCTAACTGTGGGGGGAGGGGACTGACAGGGAGCAGAGAGAGATTGCTGTTCCTGATCACTAGGAACAGCAGATCTCTCTCTACTTCCCTGACAGAACGGGGATCTGCCTGTTTACATTGACAGATTCCCGTTCTGTCTCTCTGAAGAGCGATCGCAGTTCGCCGGCAGACATCGTGGCCGCTGGCCACGAGCATCATCTCCGGCGGCGCGTGTGCATGCCCCCTATACCTCTTAAAGTGCCCAACGTACACCTATGGCAGTTTGTGCAGCCATGCCAACCGGCAGCTGGTCGGCAAGATGTTAAAAACAAAAAATGGAATTGCATTTTTTAGTACTGAACATAATTGAAAAAAAAAGTACATATGCTGTCTAGAGTGGACCTGAATTTGTCCTGAGCGATAATGACCTCATCAGCAGTCAAGTCTCTACCTCAGCCCAGTGACCTGGGAATGGACGAACACCAGGAATTACTGGAACGCAATGGGACATCAATCACATTTAATGCTGCATCTTCCCATTTATAACCCCCAGCTCCTCATCTCGTATATGAGAGTTCACACAGATATTGATCGCCGCTCCCTGGAAATGTCTTTTTACAGAATATTTATTTATAAGAGCGATGCTATTGATTTTTGTTAAATATGTTACATTTCCTCACTTTATAATGAATAAGCTATCTTTGGAAGTTCAGATTCTAGGATTTTGTTTCCTCCTGAGAATTTCATTTTACAGTGATACGAATTAACAATAGGCCATAGGTTTTATTCACTAAGCTCTATCATTGCTTGCCGCAACAAAAGTTTTATCGGTAGTGAGAGCAAATAGTAGCTGGACGTATCTGTAATGAACTAGGAGTGCAGGAAGAGAACGTACGCAGGCTAAGCACACAGGACCTGACATGCGGGAAGTTTTTTGTTTGTTTAAAAAAAAAAAAGTTTTTTGAATTGTTTAAAAAATTCAAACATTAGAGGCCTTGGGGAGCCACTCAGCAGTTCCGACAGTCCCACACAATGCCTGAAGCAGCACTAGTCCCCGTGTGCATGCAGGCAGGTGCAGCTAGTTTTTTTGCCATTAGGTGTCTCTGTACCAGAATAGTGTCTGGTTACAGCAGACCGTGTCATAGGTGCAAGGTCCCCATTTAGGTAGAGTCCTCCTGCAGTGATGTCAGGGGTGAGTCAGCACCCATATGTAGCACCCTCTAGTGTACATAGCTACTTGTGAGCCAAGGCTAAATTTACCTAAGTGAGCGTGACTGTGGGGTTCAACCTCAGGTCAGGCTGGAAGGGCTCTGCAGGTCCGGCCTCTGGCGCTTCCCCCTGGTTCTAGAAGTTTCCAGAAACTTCTAGAAGTTAGTGGGCAGAGGTACAGGGGCAGGGATCTAAATCTTTATGGGAGTTTGACCAATTCCCAGGCATGAGCCCTGGAAGGGTGGTGAGATGTGCCCATAAATACTGAGTCGAGGGTCGTGAGACCTTGAGGGGCCCCCAGGTGTGGGGGGCCCTGTCTTCAGGCAGGAGCTGAGAGTTTAATCAGAGAATCTGTACCACCCTTCCCTCTCATCTCTGAGAATACAATTTGTAAAAATGCGTGTTGCTTGGTTAAGCAGGATTAGAGGGACCCAAAACCTAGAGGCCCTCTAGGGGGTATCGTTACACATACAGTATCTCACAAAAGTAAGTACATCCCTCACATTTTTGTAAATATTTTATTATATCTTTTCATGTGACAACACTGAAGAAATTACACTTTGCTACAATGTAAAGTAGTGAGTGTACAGCTTATATAATAGTGTAAATTTGCTGTCCCCTCAAAATAACTCAACACACAGCCATTAATGTCTAAACCTCAGGCAACAAAAGTGAGTACACCCCTAAGTGAAAATGTCCAAATTGGGCCCAATTAGCTATTTTCCCTCCACGGTGTCATGTAAATCATTAGTCTTACAAGGTCTCAGGTGTGAATGGGGAGCAGATGTGTTAATTTTGGTGTTATCAACTCTCACTCTCTCATACTGGTCCCTGAAAGTTCAACATGGCAAAGAACTCTCTGAGGATCTGAAAAAAAAGAATTGTTGCTCTACATAAAGATGGCCTAGACTATAAGAAGACTGCCAAGATCTTGAAACTGAGCTGCAGCATGGTAGCCAAGACCATTCAGTGGTTTAACAGAACAGGTTCCACGCAGAACAGGCCTCACCATGGTCGATCAAAGAAGTTGAGTGCACGTGCTCAACGTCATATCCAGAGATTTTCTTTGGGAAATAGACGTATGAGTGCTGCCAGCATTGCTGCAGAGGTTGAAGTGGTGGGTGGTCAGCCTGTCAGTGCTCAGACCATACGCCGCACACTGCATCAAATCGGTCTGCATGACTGTCGTTCCAGAAGGAAGCCTCTTCTAAAGATAATGCACAAGAATGCTTGTCTTCCGCAAACTGTTTGCAGGCTGACTAAGGACATGGATTACTGGAACCACGTCCTGTGGTCTGATGAGACCAAGATAAACTTATTTGGTTCAGATGATGTCAAGCGTGTGTGGCGGCAACCAGGTGAGGAGTACAAACACAAGTGTGTCTTGCCTACAGTCAAGCATGGTGGTGGGAGTTTCATGGTCTGGGGCTGCATGAGTGCTGCCGGTGTCTTGCCGAGAATGTTCCCTCGGCGGATAAGTTCCCCCCCTGTACTGACATACTACTCTCAGCCGCCGGAGATAGCCGAAGCTCAAATGCTTCAATCAGCTGTACACGGCGCCTGCGCTCTGGGTCCAGGTTCCTTCCCCACCATCCAAGTGGACCTAGAGGGGGAATCTAAAAGTGCCGAGCGCAGCGAGGCCGTGCCCGAAGCGTGGCGAGCGAAGCGAGCCCGCGAGGGGCCCTCTTCCAGGCGCCGTGTACAGCTGATTTTCAGCTGTTGTGCTTTGGCTATTTCCGCCGATACCTACTGCGCAGGCGCAGTAGAGGGGGGAACTTATACGCCGAGCGGAACTTTCTCGGCAGAACACCGGCACTGGGGAGCTACAGTTCACTGAGGGAACCATGAATGCCAACATTTCCTGTGACATACTGAAGCAGAGCATGATCCTTTCCCTTCAGAGACTGGGCCGCAGGGCAGTATTCCAACATAATGACCCCAAACACACCTCCAAGTCTACCACTGCCTTGCTAAAGAAGCTGAGGGTAAAGGTGATGGACTGACCAATCATGTTTTCAGACCTAAACCCTATTATGCATCTGTGGGGCATCCTCAAATGGAAGGTGGAGGAGCACAAGGTCTCTAACAGCTCTGGTGAACTCCATGCCCAAGAGGGTTAAGGCAGTGCTGGAAAATAATGGTGGCCACACAAAATATTGACACTTTGGGCCCAATTTGGATATTTTCACTTAGGGGTGTACTCACTTTTGTTGCCAGCGGTTTAGACGTTAATGGCTGTGTGTTGAGTTATTTTGAGGGGACAGCAAATTTACACTGTTATACAAGCTGTACACTCACTACTTTACATTGTAGCAAAGTGTCATTTCTTCAGTGTTGTCACATGAAAAGATATAATAAAATATTTACAAAAATGTGAGGGGTGTACTCACTTTTGTGATATACTGTATATAAGTCAAGGTAGGGAAGCGTGTACACACTAAACTAGACACCTATGTGGATGTAACCAGCACAGGTAGACCCTGGACAGGGCAGGAGCCCAAGTGGAGTGGACCTGTATGCAGGAAAAGCCGTCCATGGTCTTCTGTCTCTTATGGAGGTGGACACTAGGGTGAATTGCAAAAGGCCCTTTAGGCCAGGTCAGAGATTCCTGTGTTAGGCTGCTTCCCTGGAGGGTCCCCGGGAGAGATGTACCTAGCAAGGAGGTGACTACAGAGAACAGAGTCCTGTAAGTACTAAGGACCCTAGGGAGAGGGGAGACTGTATATGCATATGCTTTCACTTGTGACTACTGCAGACCGTCCACTACATGTGATTGACTGTGTAATGTCAAGTGATTCTGGAGTGTATTTCCTTGTGATGTGACTGTTCCTGAATACCAACAGTAAAGTGCAGCTACTTCTTCGTCTACTTGGACATTTCTTTCTTGGGGATACAAAGGTCTATGGCCAGGAATGTTGTGTGGAAGCCTTTGGCAAGGAACAGGGCACAAGATGGCACAGGGTTTGGCCTCAGCAGGAGCAACAAGGTTCTAGCATGGCTCGAGCAGGGGCAGGGTCTTGTGTTCTTGGTGCCAAAATCAGCCAACTACAAATCCCCTCTTACATGCAGAGAGTAGCTAAGATTTCATACAGAACTAAACCTTTTTTTTTTTTGGATAGATTGGAGAGCGATTAAAATATTTGTTTTTATTGCTGTCTATGTTAGGGAGATTCACCCTCCCTGTGTGTCCTGTTTACTGTTATGACCAAGAGTAAAAGTAGAAGAAAATCCCAAATTTTGAGCTGTCACCAGAACATGAGAGCTTTGGAGGGAGATGCGTGCAGAGCAGAGGCGGCTCTAGGCTTTGTCAGGCCTTAGGCAAAATTTAAACATGAGGCCCCACTCGAGCCCTTTGCGGTTGTTAAGGAAGAACCCCAAAGCGGAGCACTCCACCTCAGGGTTCATCCTTATCCCCTGAAAAAATGGAGGCGGGGACAGGAAACGGGAATGGGAACCATGAGGTGGGGGAGAAGGGGGTAAAAAGGGGGGAGTGGGTAGAAAATGACAGATGGGTAGAGGAGAACTGGAGTGAAACTGGGGGATCCTTGTCTTTATACGGATGGAGGGATGGAGAGAGAGAGAGAGAGAGGGGAGGGAGAGAGAGGGATGGAGAGAGAGGGGGGATGGAGAGAGAGGGGGATAGGGATGGAGAGGGAGGGATGGAGAGAGAGGGGGAGAGGGATAGAGAGAGAGGGGAGAGCGAGAGGGATGGAGAGAGAGAGGGGGGATGGAGAGAGAGAGAGGGGGGATGGAGAGAGAGAAATAAAGGAAAGAAAGAAGGATTGAGGGAGAAGGGAAAAAAAGAGAGAGGGATTGATGGAGGGAGGGAGAATAAAGTAAAAAAGAGAGAGGGATGGAGGGAGAAAGAGAAAGAAAGAGGGGCAGAGTAAGAAATAAAGAAAGAGAAAGAAAGAGGGGGAAAGAAAGGAAGAAAGAGGGACAGAGGGAGGAAGAGAGAAAGCAAGAAAAAGAGGGAGAAAGAAAGAGGGATGAAGGGAGGGAGAAAGAAAGAAAAAAAGAATGAGGGAGAAAAAAGAGAGCACAGTGTACAGAGTGCACGGTCTGCAGTGTAGAGATCAGGAGAGCGCTATGTACAGTGTCAGAAGTGTGCTACATTCTGTGTGCAGAGTTAAGGTGTATGGTATGTACAGAAAGTACAGTCTAGGACTGCATTTCTTACTAGCCACATGAAATAAATGACTTGCCCCTCCAAATCCTCATTCTACATAGGATTGACATTCCCCCACCTCCCCCCCATCCCCCCCAAAACACCGTCTTCCCCTGCCATAAAGCTTCTTGTTTCTCCTCCCCCCATAAATGTTCCACCACAGATAGAGCGCAGCTCCGGCTCCATGCAGAAGGGAGATGTTCTTTCTCCCAGGCTCCTCCTTGTGTGGTCTGTCATGAGACACGTCAGAGCCAAGGAGGTGCCTGAGAAAAGCATCCTCGGCTCTGTT